>NC_071354.1:232949205-233249205 GCF_943734655.1 Sabethes cyaneus
TAGCATGCTGTGGTGACAGACGCCAAAAGTCATCCATTGATGAGTATGAATCGGTTCGTTTATTCCGAGCTGGAATTTCCACCGCGCCGAATTCGAAAAGAAATCAAATCCCTACTCTTCCGCCCTGCAGCAGCGCAAGCTTACCGATTATGAATGTGTTTTTCAGTTCCATTCATCTGTAATACCGGAAATTTATTCCATAAAGACAGCAAAATACACAAAAACAAACTACAGAAGCTCCTCGTTCTCTGGATGGCACAGAAAATCTTTTTGACCAAAAGTCAGAATCATTCGAATTATCATCGATTTTCCCCTCTGTTTGTTGTTTTTGTCGTTGCTGGCAGAAAAGCGCCTCGAAAGTCCTCCCTATTAATCTCGACCGGTCGGTCGTTCTCAGCCACCCGAAATGGACTACCGAAAGGAAATGATTTAGTGGAAAAAGGCTAATCGAATTAAATCACTTCCTGCCTCAGCAGCAACGATCCCCATTCGTTATTCTGCAGCAATAGTATAGCAGTGGTTAGTCTAGGAAAGCTTTAAACTGGTAAAATGAATCTGAAAGCTATATAGTGACTAACGGAAGCAACCGGTGGGGGATCGAGACCGGGTTTTCCTGTCGTCTCTTCCCCTGGTGTTATTGGTTCAGTTCCGAAAGAATCGGAGGCAGAGTAAAAGATGGAGATTTGTTATTCGGATGACTCAATTTCAATACGAAAGCCAAACATATGAGGGTTGTTTTCCATCTGAAAACTAATGAATTAGGTTTGATGATCAAATTGTGCTGTGATGCATTGGCTGTGATTGCATACTGGATTAAATAGGAAATATTGTCTTGCTAATGTGTTTTGCAACCTAAATGGGAATGGCTAATAACATTTTATGGATTCTTTTGGCCTAAAATCCGGGCAGAGCTTTACCGCCGATGATTGTTATTCATTTAACTGCCCGGCCTTT
Organism: Sabethes cyaneus; assembly: GCF_943734655.1. Lineage (NCBI taxonomy): Eukaryota > Metazoa > Arthropoda > Insecta > Diptera > Culicidae > Sabethes > Sabethes cyaneus. The sequence continues at coordinate 232,950,160 of NC_071354.1, forward strand.
AATGCAACGATACGTTGTAGCTACCATCCCTTGGGAAATAGGATACGGAATGTGAAAAGTTTATTTATTCTTCCACTCGCAGACATGAAAGACCAGCAAGTAAAAATTTATTCTCGAAAATTATAATTCAGATTTACGACCTGGAATGGTTGTCCGCATCCGCTCACGGGAAAAAGGTAGGCAGCCAGCCAGCCAGCCTCGACCCACTTTTGGTCCCTGATAGCGATTCACCAGCACCACACCACAACCAGCCAGCCGGCCAAACATTGGGGGCTAGGGCATTGGCGACACTCGGGCTGAATTGGAAGGCAACGAGCGACTTCTGCTCTCGGGGGGGAATAAATCGTCGGAAAAATTGACAACGATATGTGCTGTTGATATCGTCGGTCGTCGTCGCACTAAAAAAGGGAGGCAAGAATGGTGTGACAGGTGCGCAAAAGGAGAATTATCGCACATATAAAGCAAATATGAGAGCCTGTTTCGGTGTGATTACCGTTTCCATTTTCCTGCCGACAGGCGGAATCTGCGTCCAACAACGTAGAGAATAGGCGGCGGATGGACGGCCGGCGGAACGGAAAACTTTGTCCGTAAATAAAAGTGTGCTGTTTTCATAGCCACGGCAGACCGAGGATTCGGGGTGGTGGGCCGAGAGAAAACAGATGGATAGTGGGCTCGAAGTTTTTATATTCTCGATGTTATTTCTTCGTGTTGCAGGTAAAAACATTAGTCTTTCTGGCTCGTAAAGTGTGCCGGTCTTTTACGATGGTTGGTTGGTTGGAGTGCTGTTTGTACCGTCGCTCGGTCGTTCGGCCGTTCGGTCGGTTAGCAAAACGGAACGGTGGCTGAAATTAAGATCGAAAGCTATATTTCTGCTTGGAACTGTAAACTTTGTTCATATATTTGAGAATAATTTGAAACAACGTCATAACCGGATCTAGGCTAACAGCATGAAACACTGGTGATACTGCCTTGCTGAGCAAATGGTGTGCTGGGAAGGATAGCCTATATAAATAATAATAACACGGCTGAAAATATAGAGCAATCAAACAAGTGATAAGTTTGTTTTGATTGGTGTTTTGGTAAAAGCAAATATGTTCTGGGTCGAGCTAAAACAATAACCAGTTTATCATTCTAGTCTAGTTGATATTTTCTACGTTTCGATTATGAAAAGACAACAAGACAGAGTAGTTTAACAGAATTTGATATTTCATGAAGTTAGTTATCGGATTTTTAACAAACTTGATCTTGATTTTATGTCCCTACATACTGAACCAAGCACGTATTTGAAAATCAATAGAAACTCGGTTTGAAATATTCCTATTATATACAGTGGGATTTCGATTTTGTCAATACCCGCATGGTCATCTAAGTTTACCGAAATCGAAATCGTTGCATATTTTGACCTCGATAAATTTAGCATGTGTTTTACGAATTGTATTTTTCTCATTATTGGGGGTTGGGTTGAGGCTAACCGTGGTTGAACGGTAGGAAACTCTGCTAACAGCGCCGCACCAGTGCACTCTGGGCAAAAACGAGCGAAAAAACTACAAGGTATACATCCCTAAGGGTTGTACGAAAGGGTGACGTAGGACTATATCAGATCATTAGATCAAAGACTAATGTTAACTGCATTTCTGGCAAATGTATGTTTATAAGAATCTGTGAGTACCATTATTTAAGTGAATGTTGAAAAGAGAAGAGCGAAATATTCAGATTCAATTCTTTATTGAATGCAATATGGTGGTTTTGAAAATACGTGGACGGGGGTTCATAAGTACTCCGCTTGCAACCATTGAGACATAGAGATTTCTTTTAAAAATCACTTGTGTGCATCATAAAGGTTGAAATAGTAATGAATGACCAGCCCACAGATTATTGTATTAAATATGATTATGCGTAGCCTGTCATGTTTCAATAATCTTACTTTAACTCGTTTGTGGCCATTAAAAGGGCCATTGGTTACAAAAAACGTTAAAGCCAAAGCACGTTCATCGCAAATATGACGTGCCATTCGAAAGTACTTCTCTTTTGACATGAATACAGGCACGTAGGTTAGCTGCGTCGTTTCACTGTCTTTAGCTACGAGAAGGTTTTACTAGTTTACTTTCACAGCTTACCGCTTGTTACATAGCAGAAAATATGGCAAATACGCAAAAAATTATGTTTTATTTGTACGAGAGTCCTTATCTTGTTACCACAGGAGTAGATCGTCTCAAACCATCATAAAATAACCTTGACCTTTTGATAAAAGACCTTGCTCTATGTAGCGCCTCTATAGCTGAGAAAGTCAAAAATTGGCATGTCTCTGATGAACCAAGTTTATCAGACCACGGACATATCATTTTCGACATCGACGCTAATCCTCTAAAGAGAGAACAATTCAGGAATCCGAGGAAAACCAATTGAAGTTCCTTTGGAGATCATCTCCAAAGCCTGACGTAATTCCTGTCACAATAATATACGAACTCCAGTTGAGTTGGATATCACGCTGGTGACCTGTAATGTAGGATCACCGACGCGTATAACACAAACTGTCCCGTAAACAGGCGAACAGTTTGCCGTGATGTGCCCTGCTGGAATGAGACGCTTAGCAACCTCCGTCCGAAGGTTAGGCGTCTATTCAACAGGACCAAAATCACGTCTAACTGGGAAGACTACTGAGCTTCCCTCACCAAATACAACGCTGAGCTACGCAAAGCCAAAAGGAAATCACGAGTTAAATTTTGCGAAAGCATTCAAACTCTGCCAGACGCTATGCGTCTGCAGAAAGCGATGTCCAAGGACCACTGCAATGGTCTAGGGCAATTAAAGAAAGAGGATGGGAGTCTCACTGTTACCACCAGGGAAACTTTGGAAGTTCTGATGAACACGCACTTTCCTGGTTCGACAGTTACCACTGGACAAGACATAGGCGGGCAACAGTGGAATGGGCCATTACACAATGTGCTTCGGTTGTGATTCGGTTCTATTTGCACGCCGATTGTTTACGGAGGCTTCGATCAATTGGACACTTAGCTCTTTTGAACCAACGAAATCTCCAGGTCCAGATGGTATTCTACCCATTTTCTTACAAAAAACGGACGGTGTTATAATGTCCGAGTTCATCAACCTCTTTCGAGCCAGCTTCAGTTTGGGGTATATCCCGGAGAATTGGCGAAAAGTAAGGGTGGTGTTCATACCTAAGGCTGGCAAAAAAGACAAAACCATGCCTAAGGCTTTCAGACCGACAAGTCTGACTTCAACGCTTCTTAAGCTGATGGAGAAAATCACGGATAACTATATCCGCAATGAGTTTTTAAAAAACTCTCATATGTAAATCAACGTGCATACCAACACGGTAATTCTACGGAAACCGCACTGCACTGCTTAGTGACGTTAATTGAGAAATCGCTCAAATATCAAGCGACGGCACTTTGTGCTTTTCTTGATATTGAAGGCGCTTTCGATAACACGTTCTTCGCGTCAATTAGTACCGATCTCTGTCAAAAGAGAATCGACCACACTAGAATGAGCTAGATTCAAGCAATGCTCTCGAGCAGAGAAATTACAGCACCATTGGGAGATACGTCGGTCACGATTTCGGTGATCAAAGAATGTCCACAGGGAGGAGTTCTCTCCCCCCTGCTCTGGTCACTGGTAGCCGACGCACTCCTTCATAAGCTATCACAGCTTGGTTATGAGACCATTGCTTGCGCCGACGACGTTTTACTTATCGTCAGAGGAAAGTTTCACGCAGTATTGTCAAGTCACTTGCAAGAAGCTCTAAACACCACCATGTTATGGTGCTCACAAGAGGGACTTAATGTAAACCCCACCAAAACAGTCGTTATACCATTCACTAGGCGAAGGAAACATACCACTACTCCCCCTATACTGAATGGTGTCAGACTGGGCTTCAGTAATGAAGTCAAACACCTCGGAATAATTCTCAATAAAAAACTGAACTGGGCTGCCCACCTACATTGATTATGTTGTTAAGAAAGCAACTTCGGCTATCTGGGCAGGCAGGTCACTGTTTGGCAAAACCTGGGGATTGAAACCTCAACTAGTCTTTTGGTCATATACTACTATTGCACGGCCTAGGATAACCTATGCTGTAGTCGTATGATGGCCAAAGGTGAATGAGGTGACAGCCCAAGCCAAACTAAACAAAGTTCAGAGCCTGGTCTGTCTTACAGTTACCAGTGCCATGCGTACAACACCTACTGCAGCCATGGAGGCAATGCTATGCTTACTGCCTTTGCATCTTCATGTGAAGAAGGAAGCAGAGCTCGGCGCACTACGGTTGCAAAGGAGTAAAACTATACACGAAGGTGACCAAATCGGCCATCTTCGCACACTTCGGGAGTTCAATCTGACACCCTTAGTAACTTCAGTCTCTGACTGCTTGGAAGCCAGGCCCAAAATGGACGATCCATATGAGGTGATTGAAACAGATCGCTCAATGTGGAATAATGGAGGGCCCGATCTTCCGTCTGGAACTATCTGCTTTTTTACAGATGGTTCAAAAATGGGGGCCTGCACAGACTCCGGAGTCTACGGACCCGGCGTCAGGGAAACTATCTCATTAGGAAAGTGGCCCACCGTTTTTCAAGCAGAAGTATATGCAATATACATCTGTGCAACAATATGCTTGAAACGAAAGTACAGGCATGCGAAAATCGGTATCTTCACGGACAGCCAAGCAGCACTACTGGCACTCAAGTCCGCCAAATACGGGTCCAAATTAGTTTGGGAGTGCAGCACAGCATTGAGGGAGCTCTCCCGCCAAAAAAAAAACAAACAAACTACTTTGGGTGCCCGGACACTAGAAATAGAAATTATGCTAGAAATTTGTTAACATAACTGAGACTAATCGAATAAGTGAGTTGGTGGGATTTCTCTGGCAATATAGCAAGTAGCATTAATAGTTGGTGGATTAGCGCGATAGATTTTTTTGCAAGCAGTAAATGTTGCTAGAGAATGAAATTGAACCTGGAGCATTCAGTATCGCTAGACACAGCCTGTATAAGAATACTACTGAGTTTTGCGCTAGTTTTCATACCACCTTGAAGGTGTCAGTCATTTGAGTAACATTCCTGAAGACCTTCTAGATAGTCAGCAGCGCAAGATACAGCCTGTCTAAGCATAGCACATATACACGCCGTAGATGTTTTGCCGATAATATTCATGTCATATCATGTCATCGGCAATTTACTTCTCTCTCTCTCTCACTCGCTCTCAGTCTTTCTCCGCTCTCCTTCTCGCGCCTCTTTCACTTATCTCTCTCTCTCTTCTAGATCTCTTCTAGAAATTTTCAGTAGACGTGGAGCCAATTTTGTTGGTGCGGAATGTAGACTGAGTGAAGTTTCGTGCTCCACAGACCAGAGTAACATGATGGAAAAGATTGTAACACGAAAAACTGAATACACTTTCTCATCTCCGCGCAGATCCCACATGGGTGGAAACTGGGAAAGATTGGTAAAATCTGTAAAGAAGATACTCAGGAACAATCTGCCAGAAGTTAACAATTTTACCATTTTCTTAGAAGTAAGCACTTACATCCAGTTAGAAATCAAGCATCTGGGCCATTCATATAACATTATACGTGTTTATCGTCCGCCTTCGTTCGACTACAGCGAGTTTCAGAAAACATTGGAAGGTTGGCTAACAGCTGCTACTACTTCCAAACCATTTTTCGTTATTGGTGATATGAATGTCCCAATTAATCTACAGAATAACAACGTAGTAGTCAGATACAAAACTTTGTTAGAGTCATATGGTTATGTGTGCACAAATACGTTCACAACGCGTCCAAGAAGTAATAACATCCTGGATCATTTCATTTGTCCAATCGATCTTGCTGCTAAATTACAGAATCATACGATTTTCAGTGAAATTAGTGACCATCTACCAATCATTTCGTCTCTTCCTTTAAATAACGAGAAAAAACAACAAGAACTAAAAATCAACATAGTCGATCGAGTCAAGCTACAGCATAAATTTACAATGTTTCTAGGTGATTTTGCGATTAATGATGATATTGACGTTACTCTGAACACCCTAATTACAGCCTATAACAATCTTTTAATTGAATGCACCAATTCCTTAATAAAAACCATTATAATAAAAGGTGAGCATTGTCCTTGGATGACCTATAGCCTCTGGAGATTGATTCAATTGAAAAATAATTACCTTGATAAAGTCAAAAGAAATCCAAATAACACACATCTTTGCGAAATGCTGTCTCATGTTTCGAAGAAGCTTAAAGTTGCCAAGAGACGGTGCAAAAAGGAATACTACGAAAATATACTTAATATCTCGAGTCACTCTAATGTCTGGAAAAAGTTGAACGAAGTGCTTGGCCGAACGAAAACTAGTGAACAGATAAAACTGCGAATTGATGAAAAACTACTAAATTCTGATCGCGAAGTTGCCGAAGTGTTTAACGGCTATTTTGCATCTATTGGAAACAACCTAGCAGTTACACTTCCAAAATCGAACTTTGATTTTTTGAAGCCTGTGAAATGTGTTAATAACTCGATTTTTCTCAGACCCGCCAGTGTCAACGAAGTCACAATCTTGATTAGTCAACTTGATGTCAGGAAAAGTAGAGGGCATGATAATATACAAGCAGACTTAGTGAAAGCCAACTCAGCTCGGTTTTCTGAGATTATTGCGAATATTTTCTATAAAATAATAGAATCCGGGACTAATCCAAATATCTTAAAAATCGCCAAAGTTGTTCGAGTCTTTAAATCCGGTGATACTTGTGACCCCTCTAACTATCATCCAATTTCAACGCATTCAGTTCTGAACAAAATAATCGAAAAACTGTTAACAAACCGGCTTGTAAACTTTTTCTGTGCTAACAATATTTTGTACAAATTTCAGTATGGCTTCCGGGAAGGCTGCGGAACATCAACTGCTATTATAGAGCTAATCGATAAGTTAATCTATGAAATTGATCAAAAAAAATCGTAGGTGGCTTATTTATCGACCTAAAAAAAGCATTTGACACCATAAATCACGAAATCTTACTAAAAAAGCTTGAGCGTTACGGAGTAAGAGGAGTCGCTAACGATTTGATTAAAAGCTATCTAACAAATCGAAAGCAATTCGTAGGCATAAACGGTGTTCATAGTACCTTGCGTCCGATTAATATCGGAGTTCCGCAAGGAAGCAATATAGGTCCTCTTTTTTTCTTAATATTCATTGATATGGGAAATTTAAAGCTTCAAGGAATACCAAAACTTTTTGCGGATGATACAGCATTAATATTTTTTTGAAACGATGATTCTGCAATTGATGAAGGGACGGTAAGGGAAAGTAATGAAGAAGGATTTTTTCCGGGCATGAAGGGGAAGGGTGGAAAGAAAGGGGGGGGGGTAATAGGTAGCTATGCTTAACAAGTTGTCGTTGTGACTCCTATCTTTTGTCCAACGACAACTTGTTAAGCATAGCTACCTATTACCCCCCCCCCCTTCCTTTCCACCCTTCCCCTTCATGCCCGGAAAAAAAATCCTTCTTCATTACTTTCCCTTACCGTCCCTTCATCAATTGTAGAATCATCGTTTCAAAAAAAATATTAATATATGCCTGACCGCATTTCAAGGTCATGACTAAAGTCACGAGTTTGGTCATTCGATACAGCATTGTTCTATCCTCGCAGTAATGTTCAGGCTATTGTAAATGCCATTGAATCGGATTTATCAACACTCACTGAATTTTTCAACGGTAATCAACTCTCTTTAAACTTGTCAAAAACAAAATACATGCTTTTTCACTCGTCGCATAAAAAAATCTCCCAACATCCAGATCCATGCATCGGCAATCCGAATATCGAAAAAGTTACAACTTTTAAATATTTAGGGCTGCACTTAGACCCTTGTCTCTCTTGGGACACACATATTAAGCAAGTATCGAGCAAAGTTTCGTCGCTATGTGGTCTCATGAGAAGAGTGCGCAGCTTTGTGCCTCGTGAATCATTGCTTAAATTTTATTATGCATGCATCCATTCCATATTGCAATATTTAATTGCTGTCTGGGGCCACGCGGCGAAATCAAAACTCAAAAGAATCCAAACATTGCAAAACAGGTGTGTAAAAGTAATTTTTAACTTACCTCTTTTATTTTCGACAAATTTGCTCTACTCAAGTTTAAATCACAAAATTTTACCCTTACTGGGACTGCGTGATTCTCAAGCAATCATGTTTATACATAGCTCTCTACATGGCCAAAATTTTCACTGTAATATTGCCTTCACCTCTAGGAACACTAGACATGCAAATGAAATACTGAGAAGCAGAGCTTTTACGAACTTAGGCTTATCGCGTATCACAAATTATGGTCCTTTGAAGTATAATTCGATTCCAAACGAACTTAAGTCTCTAACTAGTAATACTCTCATGAAAAGCAAGCTGAAGCAGTATCTATTAATGAATGTAAACGAATATATCATGTAATGTGTCAACCATTTTGTATATGTGGGGTTTTCTGGCTCCTGCTGGTTTTTTCCTACATACTAATTTTATGTTGTTTAACTAAATTTTATTTTGTGCCATAAGCGTTATCACTAAATATTAAATACTTAGTTTAGAATCCCTTCAAAGGAACTAATGTTCCATTGGGATTTCTCTTTGTCTTTCTTGTTGTAGTTTAATACTCCGCATTACGTTAATTTTCATTAGTAGGTGTCCACTACCAGAGGGCTCTCGATATGAGCTTTTTGGTTAGTGTGGAGTTAGCATGGGGGTTAGTGGAGGGTAAAAAAACATTCAATTACTTTTTTTGGGATCATACAACGAGAGCCTCGCTAAGCCAGTAGTCAGTAGCTGCGGAAGTACTTACCATCGATGAGTCGGCGCTTTTTTATGGGATTTATCAACGACCGATGGAAAAGCTGGCAGTGTTGACAGAGCCGTAGTATTACGTGCCATTGCGAAGCCCTTGGCGAAGACCCGATTTACCACTCCCACGATTATATAATCAGTGTTAATACCAAGTTTATTATTTTTGATTACATTTTAAACCACCAGATTCTGAACCTGGACTAAATTCTGAACTTCAATTTTTATCAGATTTTGTTCCAAATTTAGTAATAAATTTTGGAACAGATTGGCACTAGATTCTCGACCACATTTTTGATGAGATTTTGGACCAGATATTGTACCATATTCTGAATCTGGACCACTTTTTGGTCCACATTTTTTTTATTAGATTTCGGATCAGATTTTGGATCAAATTTTGGACCAAATTCCGGACTTGGACCACGTTATAAACAAGATTTTAAGCCACATTTTTTATCAGATTTTTATGGGCCAGATTTTTCACCTGGAGCATATTTTGGGCTCCAGTTTTTTTACCAATTTTAAAACCACCAACCAGATTTTGGATCAGGTGTTGAGCCAGATTTCGGACTTGGACCACATTTTGGAGTTGCACTGCATCGTGGACCATTTTGTTGTCAACTTCTGTAGTAGTTTTTGGGACAGATTTGGACTAGTTTCTGGACTACCTTTTGAAGCACAATTTTGATTAGATTTTTGACCATATTTTGGATCAAATTTTAGACCCAGATTCTAAACCTGGTCTAGAAGGCCACATTCCGACCCTACATCAGATTTTGGATCACATTTTTATCATGAACCAGCTCTTGGATAAGACTTTAAACCACATTTTTGATCACATTTTGGACCTCGTTTTTAATCAAATTTAGGACCTGTACCACATTCTGCATCTGAAACAGATTACAGACCACATTTTGGGCCACATTGTTATCAAATTTGAACAAGATGTTGGATAATATTTTGGAACGCATTTTTGATCAAATTTTGGACCGGATTCTGGAGATTTTGGATCAAGTTTTGAACCAGATTCTGGACCAAATTCTGGATATGGACCATATTTTGAACATGGATTACATCGTGGACTACATTTTTTATCAAATTTTGTTCGAGATTTTGGAAAAATTTGCACTAGACCCTGGCGAATGCACGATTGGGGCACCCTCGTTTCCTAAATCAGTGATCCTTCAAAGTTTATTATTTTTTATAAGGCTTATACAAATTTGAAAAAAAGTTTATGTCGCCCCCCGCCTTCTAAAATTTTCGAAATTTGAAGGGGCAAAAAAATAAAGTGTAATATCATTATGTTGCATTCTTTAGTGATAAGCAGATTTTTTACAGTTCAACGAGTTTACATCTCTAAATTACAAAATATATGCAAATTTAAAGTAATTATTAGGTTAGTCTCGATCCACTTTCCCTCACCAACTCCTGCTACAGGTCACAGCCGACTATTGTGCTTAACCACATGCAAAAAAGCAAGACCATGGGTATAAACGTCCTTAAGAACTCGACTCTTCTTTATCGACAGATTTCGGAGCACAGCAAATACGTTCCAAGTAAAAAAGTTATAGGGAACTAAATTGCCATTTTTACAAGATGATTAGATACCGATACTATTTCGTGGACACGAAGTTCTGAACTAGTAAGTGACACAGATTTGTATTATTCTAAAATGCAAGGTAACTAACCGAGTGACACGCAAGTTCTAAGCAAAATTCAAATGAAGGTCAAGTTACACGCGTGCGGCTCTTTATGGTGATGCTGTGGCACTCTATTGTTATCAAGCTGATTCATCTCTACCACAATGCTTACTTTAAGTCCTTGAATCGAAAAATTTTGAAGGTTGGTTCGGTTTGAACTAAAATTTAAGTACTGTACAACATTTTTGTATTAAATTTGTATTAATATGGAAAAATAAACACTGGTTTCTTCTCATTTGTTTAGTTATTGAAGGTTTGATGTTATTTTTTTCTTGCCCCCCCCTTGAACCATATTTCGAGACCAGGACATAAACTTTTTTCCAAATTTGTATAAGCCTAATTAGACTGTCATACATGATTCGTACTCTCATTATATTCTACACTACGCTACACTGGAGAGTGCCTTACTGAGATTCAGGCCGTTTTTGACGCCCCCTAGAGCTAACGCCCTTGGCGAGGGCCATTCTAGGCAAGTACACGCTACGGCACTGAGTGAGTGCAATATCGAGTAGATATAGGATGACCGTGATCGTGTGTACTAGAGGGCGAGTGTTACGCGATACCGAACCAACCCTTCGATGTCAACAAATTCTCTTCGAGACTCGGCTGCACTGGAAAGGGTTGACTAGAATCGAGAGCTGTCTAGACGTAAACAAATAAGACAAACACAAAATACAAATTCTTATCAATATAAACGTGGATATTCCTAAAGTGAACGATTATTCCTAACTTGGTCGTTGCATCTAGACCTATAAAACTATATTATGTCTGTATGACCCTTATACACTTGAAAACTACTTAGTTGATAGGCGTGAAAATTTGAATGCAAGAAATTTTGGGGGTGGGAAAGGTTCTTATAATGCCCCGAGACCGTTCTCAACCCTGGAAGGAGGAGCTCTCATGTAAATGAAACAGAAATTTCTGCATAACTCATGAGCTAATCAAACAAATGGAACCAAATTTCGCAGTTCTTTCACTTCTAGTTTACTGCGCACTAGTTCACTTATTACTTACCAGTTGCTTAGCCTATTGTTCAGAAACACTCAGCAGTTCATAAGAGGGGGTAAATGTAGCGAAGCCATCCGAAATTTTCCACGTAACAATTGAATTTTATTACATTTTTTATTGCGTGACTAATTTACACAAAACCTACCAGCGTGTAATAAAACCCTAATAGTAACTTGGGCTATCATCATGTCGAAACCTTGCCTGAATCCGGAGGAGTATACTCCCGGTCAGGCCACTGTGGTGGGCCTTCCCACGCGGTTTGAGCGCAAGATGAATTACCCTCGAACGAATACGTTCGAGGGCACTCATATGCGGGATGCAATAAATCAGCAGTTAAAACAGGTAGAAGCGAGTTTTGCATGGAGAACTCGCCGGGGGACACTCAGTAGGTGGGGAAATCCCCCTTTATTTTTAGGCTAGAATTAAAAACCAATGAAACCAATGGGAATGAAATGGGGAAGGCAAATGAGGAGCGTCCAATATAGCACTAGCAATCCCAAGCCCCTACCTACCTAGCGCCTCCATGTGGCCATACCCGGTAATACTCTATTGAGTAGCCAAGCTAGGAGGTGCGATACTGGGTGGTTCCCGGTTGCCTGATCTCAAAACCGCAGTTTTGGGCAGATTGCGGAGCCACACGACTTTGCTGTAAGTTATTTTAATTATTTTTTTTTGTTTTGGCTTATGAAGCACCTCCTGCTATATAGTGAAAACTTTGATCAATACGAATGTTAAAACTGCACATGGATACCAGAAGAAAAAACTAAATTAATTATTAGAAGCACTTATGGAAACTCAAATGACGCAACTCTGTTCCATTCGAAGGACTGCTGGTGAGGCTGTTCTAGTTTTGCCCGTGTATACCATGGCACATTTCATAAATAAACCATCAGAGGTAGGGACCATCAGAGCACTTATTTGATGTGGTGTGCCTAGGGAGAGTGCAACAGTCAACTTTTATTTACTGTATGTTGCGTTCTCGTGATTTCGACTTCGTTTTCACACTACAGATGAAAATGTTGAACCTTTTTACTTACCCGTAGTTGTTCCAAACAGTTAGTATTAAACACTGCCTAGTCAAGCATAAAATACGGTCAGTTTCGGAAAAAATTAAAACAAAACTGCTTTTAATTTTTGTAATCAATAATGTTTATTATCATTTTGCTTTATTTTAATTTTTGTTTTGTGACTGTCCATTCCGTTTGTATAATTGCTAATTAATTTAAATAAACAGTATCTTACATTGACAGTTGTATTTTCGCACGCTCGTTAGTATTCTGCTTTTTTTCTGTTTAATTTGTCACACAATCGACCAACCGACATTCATTACATTACCCACATGCACTAACACGTGCTGAGCTGCCCTCTATTAACAGAGTAAATTTTTTTTTCTCTTCATTACGTTTTCGTCTTAACTACACGGGCTTAATTTGTAACCACTGACTGGAGTCATTTAAAATCTTAATCACAATTATTATCCCACCTCTTTTCCAATTTTCCTCCCACCTATCCCTGTCTGGTGGTGGAATTTCCCGACACAATAGCACAACGTTGAGTGCCTCGTTCGCACGCACACACACATACAAAGCGTCTATCACACTCACTCCGGACCGTAAAGTTGTCATAACATTTTATTATACACCGTTTTGCTGCTTTAATTATTCCTATTTGCGAATTCATTTTCATTACACACCTGTTGGGATGGAAAAAAAGTGGAAGTAATTTGAGAAAAATAATTATCTTCTTAACGGACAAATTTGCTATCCTCTCAGACTGTTCTCAGCATCGTGTCGTTATGTTCACGATTTTAACTGTTCCCCATTTTCCGCTCCCGGTTTACGGGCGGTGTACCGTCGTAATTTTTCATTACAATTAGTCCCAGCGGCAGCGCCTGGAACTTCTTTTTTTTTTTCGTTCCCCGCCTTTCCTGTCTGTGCTTCCAGTCAGTTAACCACCTGTGTGACTGTGAACATTACCGACCGGTTTGATTTCAGTCGCAGAGTCATACTTTTGCCCTATTATTGGACCAAACTGGAAGGCTACCTTCTACCTACGCACCACGTCCTTTGGGGGCGGATTGGGTTTCCCTTTCTGTCCTGTGAGTTATTTTTTTTTTTTTGATTTCTTGACGTTACAACTTTGATTGCAATTTTATTGCGTTCTCTTTTTCGGTTGTGTGAGTGCACAAAGTTGCTGCGTTAATTTGTCATCGGTCTGTCTCGTTCACTGTGTCAAGTTCAGTTCCTGTTCCGGAGAAGTCTGGGGTCTGGTTTGTACTGCGTTTTTGATGTGCAGCGTGAGCATTGTGCATTGTGAGGGAAATTCAACAGTCATATCGGCTGCAGCTGCGAAAATGTGGAATTTTCCACCTTTGGTTACCAGAAAAACGGATAAACGGATATAAACGGATTCGAACTCAACTTCTCCTCCTGAGCCCAGTTGAGCCTATTTGAGTTCGGTTGAAACAAGTTGAGTTCGAATCCAGTTATAATTGTCTCTTAATTTGGCCCATACATTTCACATACATTTTAGATTCACTTTGGAGCCCATTTTGAGGCCTGTTTAGAAGAGATGAGATCCATTTTGAGCTCCGTTTTGGGGGCCACTTTCAGCTCAATTTCAGACCAGTTTTTAGACCTATTTTGAGGCCCACTTTGAGACTTATTTTGGGGCCCGTTTGCAAACCCTTTTTAAGGGCCATCTTTAGGTCCATTCCGAAGCCCATTTTGAAGTCCATTTTGAGTTCTATAGTGAAGTCCATTTGGAGGCCAATGGCAGAGTCCATTTTGAGGTTCACTTTGAGGACCATTATGATTCATTTGAGGGTTTGCTGGGGAGTGAGGGGTATAATTTGAGGTCTAATTGACGTCCTTTTTAAGGTGAACATTGAACTCCATTTTAGGTACAGTTTGAGACCTATTTTGCAATCTATTTTAGGGCTCGCTTTCAAGCCTATTTTGAGGACAGTTTGATTCCATTTTAAGGTCCATTTTAAGACCTGTTTAAGAGCACATCTTGAAGCCAATTTTTGGATCTATCCATTTGAGAGCCAATTCAGCACCGATTTTTTGTCCATTTTGAGGCCAGTCTAAAGATCCGTTTTAAAGCTAACCATTTTGAGGTTCATTTTAAGATCAACTTTGTGGTTTATTTTGAAGCCCACTTTAAGGGTTATGTGGGTATGTTCATTTTGGACTCCATTTTATTGTGGATCACGAGACACAATTTGAGGATTGTTTTGAGGCTTAATTCAAAATCCATTTTAGGAACCATTTCAGGGTCTATTTTGATTCAAATTTTAAGGTTCCTTTTTGAAGTCCAACTAGAGTTACATAGTGAGACCCATTTTTATGCCTATTTTGGGGTCCATTTTGAGGCCCATTTTAGTCTACCCATTCTGTAGTCCACCTTGAAGTTCACATATTGAGATTTACTTTGAAATTCATTTTGAGGCCCGTCTTGAAGTCTATTACGAGATCCATTTTTGAGATCCTGAAACCAATTTTAATATCTACCAATTTGAGGCCCGTTTTGAGACTTCAGAACCATTTTAGGTTTACTTTGAGCTCCATTTTAAGCTCGGTTTACTGCCTATTTTCAAAGTAAATTAAGAGGTCTACCGTTTTTGAGACTCTTTTTGATACTAAATTTAGGGTCCTATTCGAGGCTTATTTTGAAGTTCATTCAGTGCAACACTTATCACGTACTATACTCGACCAAAGCGGATACAACTATTTATGGTTAAACTACCTGGTGCACTGATACCTGTATTCGTATGTTTTGTGACCAAGACAGTTCATTTGGAATTCGTCATGGGCGTTCGCAATGCGAAATTTCAGCAGACATTTCGACGATTTGTATCACGAAGAGAACTATGCTCCGACGCCTGTACCGTCAATGGCCGCAATTTGCTAAGTACATCCCAATGTACTGCGACAGTTTATTAAAAGCAACGAAGGAAAAATTATCGACTGAATGCAACGAAAACGGAATACCTACGATGGCGTTCTAATCCTCAAATGGGATCGCACTCACTTTGGAGGGCTGTGGGAAGCTGCCATAAACTCGGCTCAAAAGCATGTTATTTGTATGCTCAAAGTGCCCAGAGATGCACGAACGGGCAAGGTACATGGCCTTTCAGAAGGTTGATATGGTCTGAAAAAAAAACAGAATAATTGTAGGATGGCGATTCTGACCGCATTTCAAGGTCAAGACTAAAAACACCAGGTTGATCTGAATCTATTGTTACTTTTTACAAGAACACTGACCGATTAGGTTGAGTCCTCCGGACTTGAAATTGGATTTAAAATCCAAGTCTAGATATTGGATTAGATATTAAACCTAAAACGGAGCTTGAAATTAGAATACAAATTGGATTTGAAATCGGACATGACACAAAACATTAAATTACAAATTAAATTACAATTACAAAACAATTATTAAATTACAAAACATTAAACTTTAACTTGGAGTAATTTGTTTTTGAAACTGTACTTCATATTGAATTGGACATAGGAATTAAAATTGGACTTGAAAATGCACTTAAATTAGAAGAAACTTGGACTGGAAGTTCTACTTGGAAGCAAACATGAGATCGGTTTTAAACTTCAAATTGGAATTGAATTAGACTTAAATTGGACTTGAGATAAAACTACCATTTGAAATTAGACTTTAAATTGGAATTCAAATTGTATTTGAAATTAAGAGATTTAAAAACTTAAAAGTTATACTTCAAACCGGACACGAATTTGAAATTAGTCACGAAGTTTTACATGAAATTAACTTTTTTCGTCTCTCTCACACATAAGATCACACGTTTCAATTATTTTGTACCCTGTTTTTCTCTTCTTCAGTACCTTTTTCCACTTTTCATTCCGTTTTTTTTCTACTCTTCTGTACTATATTTTTGGTATTTGCTCAGTTTTTCCTTTTTTTTTTGTTTCGTGTTGCCTACTTCATTGTTCTGATTTCCTTCGTTTCCAGTGCCATTTTTCCAGATTATCAATCCTCAATTATTTTTCCTCTTGTTTTTTACTCGTTTCCGTTTTTTCTAACTCATTTGATCTCCTTTCCTTCTCATTTGTCGTCTTTGTCTGTCTCGTTTTTCCTGTTTCCGATGCCCCATTTGTCTGTCCTTTCTGCCACGTTTATTATTTTTGGCTTCCTTTTTCCCTTTCCTCTCTGGTTTTCCATTTCTTCGCGTTTTTCATCTTTCTCTCTTTAACATTGGTTTGCCGCTTGTTTAAAGCATTTTTCTTGTATATTTTTCTTCTTTTTCTGTCAAATTTTGCCGTTTTTTGTCCCATCTTTCTCTTTTTATTTCCCGTTTAATCGCTTTTTCCTGTTTTCTTTTTTCCTCTGGCTATTCTTCAATTCTATTTGAGTTTCTCTGGTTATCTGTTCCGAATTCCCATTCTTGTTCCTTTTTTTTCGCTCTCGTTTATGCTATTTTATGCTTTTTCCCTGCGTCCTGATTTTCCTCTGTTCCGTGTTACGTCTTTTCTTCTGCTGTTTTTCTCGTTTTTTGTCATTGTCGGTCCCGTTTCAACTATGTATTTCCTTTTTTTCGGTAACGGTTTTCGATTTTTTTTGCTTCCTAACTCCTTTTTTCGTTCTATCCAGTTTGCGTTTGGTCCGTTCGTCCTCTCATTGTATCCTATTTCTCTTCCTTTTCTGTCACGTTCTCTTTTTCTTTTCCATTTTATCCCTTTTGTCCTCGATTTTAATTTTTTCCCTCTCTTTTTTTTTTCTTTATTTGTCCCGTTTTTTATCTTTTTCTGTTTTCGTTTCTTAGCTTCATTTTCCTGCTCTCGTATTTTCTCCTTTTCTATCCCCTTTTTCTCTTTTTGTCCAGTTTGTTCTCATTTCATTTTTCGTTTCTCCACAGTGTTTCCTTCTCTTCTCTCATTTTTTTACATTTGCTTCCATTTTTCATTTTTTTCTGTCCAGTCACCTCGTTTTTCGCCTCATTTTATTTCCCCCATTTTTTCACTGTTTTCTCACTTTTTCTATTTTTTAATTTTTTTTTCGAGAAAGGAAAAGCCTGCGCAATTGGAGCAGTGTTCGACGCCTTCTACCGTAGGCACCAACAGTTATGCCACAGACAAACAGACATAACTCTTGGAAGAACCATCTATAATAGACATTTCCAAATATCAAATAGCAACAAGAGTATCCCTCAAAGTAGCAAGTATTTTTTATGGGGAATTCCCCTTCTTTCGTCAAAAAGCGCCACTTTGACCAAAACGGAGACATTCCCAACTAAGCTCAAATTTGAAATGACGGTTTAATCGTTACGAAGAATGGAAAACGAGTGTTATGTCTGTTTGTCTGTGGTTATACCATGATATAATGCCATACCATGATATAATATAGTGGTTTACCATTTTATCTACCCATCCGAAAATTTTTGGTAGATATATTTGGAATGTAGACAAAATTGGGGAAAAATAAATTGCTCTAAAATAATTTAAATGACCAAAAAATATTGTTAATATTGATCATTTTCTTCAATTATGTATTAGTTTAGCTCCTTTTATTCATATTAACCATTAGCAATAATGCATGTCAACTCACCAATATTATGAAAAAAGACATATCGAAATTTAAAATTGCTCCGATTTTATTCAAATTTTGTGTACTTATTCCTTTGCAGTAAATTTGAGATCCGTATTTTTATTTGGTACTTAGGATTCTCTTTTCTGAGTCTGTGTGGTCCCAAAAGTTACCATTTTTTCCACTTTTTTTTCTTTGAAAATTCATAACTTTTGATCCATTGAACCGATTTTAATGATATTAATACCAAATGGAAAGTATTTTAATGAGCTTTTCAATATAAGGCTACCGCCCAAACTTTTTTTTACTACCGCAAAAACATTGAAAACATTCACTTTTTATGTTTCCATGGTGTGTAGACCAAAGAAATTCTAAGTTTTCATAAAGTATCGAGAATACAATGGAGACGCATGGGTTCTGTTTTTACTTGTAATAAAAGGGTTTTTTTTGACAAAGAAATGCGTCTCTAAAATAAAATGCCATGCGAGTCCATTGCATTTTCGCATCTTTATTTCTTAAAAAAGAGTATGTCAAAAACTAAAAATGTCAGATATCAGTTTTTTGATACCATATGTAAACAACTAGCTTGCCATTGAAAGTATAATGAAAAAATAAAACCTTCTTTCCATTTCCGGGTTTTGGAGTGATGCTATAGTATATATTTATATAGCAGAAAGGCAAAAACGAACAGCGTTGCCAGATCAGCGGTTTTCCCGCTAGATTTAGCGGGATTTCAAGTCGGACAGCGGGACTTAATAACCAAACAGCGGCTAGCGGGAATCTAGCGGTTTTCTTAAATAACTCAGCGGGATTTTAGCGGGATCTCGATTTAGCGATATTTGATAGGCAAAAAGAGTGCTGAAAGAGAGGTTGACAGCAAAACACTTCGTTTAGTGACATTCTAATGTCTGCTCATGCATTGGCAGATGGTTCAGTATATTCTGTTGATTATAAAATTCCGTGGTTCTTACCTAGAATGGGATAGTTCTGACAAATACTCATTAGAACTTACTGAAAAAGAAGACCACCAAACAAATCCGTTTTGCACTAATTCGTTGCCAATGGATGGCAAAATCCAACTGATTCATGAATTGGAAACAAAACAACACTTATGTATCTATATACATCATTTGGTTTGTATGATAACAAAACCAAAACAAATCGGTGCTAAAACAAAATAAAGGCGAGAACAAAGAGCCGATGCGCTTTACAGATATTTTTGATTTTTGGGTGTTTCTAAAGATTGAAACATATCTTCTTTTGTCACCAAAAACCATAACCATTTGCCAGCGTTGCTGAAATTTTGCATGATTTTTATCATAGCTAGACACAGAAAAAGAATTTGTGCTAAAAGCTTCTTTCGAAATTTTCGCCTGTGTTCTTAGACTCCTTAATCTTATAATTCTTGCGAAATTTCGCAGTAAACTGTCATTATATAAGGGATAACAGAATATTTCGTTTTCTGTTTCCTGAATCCCAAAACTTCGTCAACATGAATGCAGTAAATTTGCATAATGTTCATTCAATTGCAACCTCTCAATTTCAGCAGATCATCCTAATTTCAAATGCAAGCCTTACTAAAATATTGCACCAGAAACGAAAGAATAATATGACTTTTGATTCAGCGGGATTTCTAGCGGGAAATTGATCCTGGCCAGCGGGATTTCAGCGGGAAATCAAGCTCTGGGCAGCGGGAAAATGGGCAATCGACCTGGTAACACTGAAAACGAATATTTTAAATGTTTTAAGTGGTTTTAAGAGTTTCAAGGCTTCTACAAAAATTTTTTTGAAATCATAAAAAACTTTGAACGTCAGCTTATTGTTTTTTTTTCTGAAAAGCTCATTAAAATTTCTTTTATTTGATAATAAAATTATTAAAATCGGTTCAATGGTTCAAAAGATTAGAATTTTTAAGGAAAGAAAGGTGATAACCATAGTTTCTAGGGGAGACAGGGTGTGCTCGTTAGTGTTACGGTATAGAAAAATATCACAAAGGATCATTATGAAATGTTGAAAATATGCGTTATAAAATAAATGGAAGTTACTTTGCGTATTTGACTTCAGCATTATTATATCCATTCTGTGTATAATTATATACCACAGATGCAACTATAAAATACAAAGAAATATTCTCTGTTATGCATAAATTCATGAAATCTTCCAAATGTTCATGCCGCATGGTTGAAATGACAATTTAAAAAAAGGTAGATAAAACCGGGTCAAAATGGTAGACAAAATCGGGAGTACCTAAAATCGGGTGTAGATTAAACCAGGTGTAGCTATAATCGGAATACCACTGTATTACTTTACAAGAAAATTTTCGAAAATCTCATGCAATTGGTGATTACATACTGAGTGTCGTTTCGTATAGCAATTTAGCATTGTTCGTTTGCGTGCCTCGCTCGTTGCATTTTTCCGACAGCGGTGGTTTTTGAAGATTAAATTAAATTAAATTAACTTGGCAACACTTAATAATGACGTGTTTACAAAGCAGAACGTATATTGAAGCGTTTTAAACGACGCATTAGATACGTGAAATCGTTACTTATGAACATTGCACGCGTGACTACCATTATATCATAATTGAACATCAAAAACTTGATAGCTTTTGAACAACTCCCTAATAAAGTAATCAGGGTTGTTAGGTATTTTTTATGATCGAAGGATGCGAAAAGGTAACTCGCGTAACCATAGTTTTCGATGTAATTGTCAAATTGATACGTTGGTCTCAGGACGGCTTTCGGGCATTGCAACAAATGTCTATCGGATCGAAATCGAATAGGTTAATATCAGCTTTGGTATCGGTGAACTGATTTCTCATAGTTTTTTATGTCAATATTTCGGATTTCTTAAAATTGAAAAGCATAATGGAACCACTCCAAATATTAAAAAAACAAAATAGAAAGCATCGTAGAGTTTATACATAATTATGATCTAGTAACAGAATTATAACACAAAAAGATCAAAAAAGAATAAATAATAGTACATGACAGAAAACGGGTTCT
This sequence comes from Sabethes cyaneus, assembly GCF_943734655.1. Classification (NCBI taxonomy): domain Eukaryota; kingdom Metazoa; phylum Arthropoda; class Insecta; order Diptera; family Culicidae; genus Sabethes; species Sabethes cyaneus. The sequence goes on from NC_071354.1 coordinate 232,971,256, forward strand.
ATGGACCAGAGCACTCCCATTGAAAATATTTATATTAAATATATCCACAATCTAAGAAAGCATACAACTAAGACCTATAACCCAAAGACAATAAATAAGTGCAATGGCAGGAATAATTAAAGAAAATCACTTAAAAACCATATCTTTAAAGTACGCAAAAACAATAACATCAATGAATGGGAGGGTCCATCAGGGTTCTTGTTTGAAGCAGTGTGCTTAGGGAGAGTGAAGTGGTCAACTTCCTAAGGTTAACCTTGGCCCGGCTAACAACACATTGTGGATAAGGAGCGGGCCCTTCTCCCCACCTATTGGGGCCATTCTGCATTGGGAGGGCTTACTCAACGATTGACTCATGTGATCTAGTTTCTGGAAGGAGATTCTTGAATTCCCTTGGTACGTGCAAGTGATGTTGCTTGCCGACCGATTCCCTATTGGCCCTTGATACAGGAGCTGGTAAACGTGCCCAATCGTTATGTTTGTACGATTCCCCTTGTCAAGATATGCCCATTGCTATGAACAGTTCTGCTAAGATAGGTGGTAGTTCCCATACATACATACATACATAAAAGAAATGCAGGAGCACTCGAAGGCATTCATTGCCATTCTATTTGTTGTGCACCAGTCGGTGAAATTATCCAGCAGCGTTTGTAAAAAATCAGTGTTTGTGTTATTTCTGATATTAGCAAAGAGTTTGACATCTGATTTCAAACATTTTAAAGTAAAATTGATATCGTTCAAGTAGAGGAAGAATATACACAGACCTAAATGACTGCCTTGAGGTACCCTAAATGTGACGGAGAATGGCGCAGAGATAATGCTACCTACTTTGTCGGACATGATGCGTTCAGTGAACCACGTTTTTCTTCCCATTTTGTTACGTTTTTCTTTCATGCCAATTTTTATTCTCTTTTCTCTCTCGCGTGTTTCCACTTTTTGTATCCCATTTGTCCAATTTTTGCCTGAAGTTTTTGGAGCGTCTTAGTAGAATACGAAATCTAAAATTAAAAAAGAAGAAAACTACTACTGCCCGGGACCTGATGGTATACCTGCTGTTTTACTGAAAAAATGCTGCGACGCGCTAAAATTTCCAACAGCCACTATTTTCAACCTCTCGTTACGAAGGCAAAGTTTTCCTGAGTGCTGGAAATCATCGTTTATGTTCCCTGTGTTCAAGAAAGGTGATAAGCATAGTGTGGAGTACTACCGTGGTATCACTTCATTGTGTGCTTGCTCCAAGATATTTGAAGCCACAGTCTATGACCATCTACTGTTTCATGTAAAATGCTACATCTCTATTTCACAATATGGTTTTTATCCTGGCCGATCAGTCTCAATCAACTTACTGGAGTTTACCTCGCTTTGTCTGCGTACAATGGAACAGGGTAACCAGATCGATGCTATTTACACTGACCTGAAAGCGGCATTCGATCGAGTCAATCATGATATCTTGCTAGCCAAACTCGACAAATTAGGAGTGCCAACTAATTTACTTTCATGGCTTAACTCTTACCTACGCAATCGTAAAATCGCTGTTAAATTGGGTCCCAGTCCCAAGCAACAATGTGAATTTTGTTGTACTCTTATGGAGGTCTTCAAGACCAACTTTGGTCTTAAATGCCATCATAAGAGTGTAATAAAACCCAAATTGTTACTCGGGAGTCAATCGAGATGGTTCCAGAATGGTTCTGGAGTTCCACAAGGTAGCGTCTTAGGACCTTTGCTGTTTTCGCTGTTCGTGAACGACGTCACTCGACTGTTACCTCCTGGAACAAGGCTGTGCTACGCTGATGATATAAAAATTGATCTGCCATTTGAAACCACATCAGATTGTTTGCGTCTCCAGAAATTGATCAATTTGTCTGCCGATTGGTGCAACTGTAATCGTATGCTAATCAGTATTCAAAAATGTACTGTAATTAGCTTTACTCGTAAAAAACAGCCCCTAGTATTTGATTACTGTATTAACGCTTCGTCACTACAACGGAGTAACTCAGTAACAGATCTAGGCGTTGTACTGGATTGCCAATGGTCATTTAGACAACACTATACCTTTATTATCAATAAAGCGTATCGTCAGCTTGGCACTATATTCCGAATTGGTAGAGAATTCCATGATCCAGATACTCTACGTACTCTTTACTGCTCCTTAGTGCGTTCCGTTCTCGAAACTAGCTGTATGGTCTGGGATCTTCATTATGAATATTGGATACTTCGAGTTGATCGGATACAAAAATGCTTCATCCGTAAGATTTGCAGTATGCTACCCTGGAGTAACCCCGATACTCTGCCGCCTTATGAGGAACTTTGTCAACTAATAGGAATTGCGCCTCTTGAGCAGCGACGAAAGGACATCATCGTCAAGGCTGCTCATAATATTCTGTTGGGTACTCTGGACTGCCCTGCTGTTTTATCGCGGTTTCAATTACACTGCCCTCGTCGACCGCTACGGAGTCAACAGCTTCTGCGTGACGATTCGCACCGCACAAATTATGGACTTTATGAACCAATTCGTCGAATGGCTTTGGAGTATAATCGTCGCGGAAACAACATGTTTTTTTAGTTACTTTTGTACATTTGTAAAGTGTGTGTATTGTATTTGGTAGTTTTTTATTGATTTGTTCCTATTGATTTATGTTTGTACAACTGTTTCAAAAGATATTGGGTTTTTGTGCCGTTTTGAGTAAGAATATGAGACTTACTCAAGGTCAGGGGCGGACTGGCCCACCGGGTAGCCGGGAAAATGCCCGGTGGGCCCCAGTAAAAATTTCGTTGTTACACAAAATGAGATTTTCCAAAATTTTTATTGCAGTTAAACTCTTTCTACGATTCACGAATGTTCAATTGCTGGGGCACGGTGATTCATGAAATCAACCGATTTGATGATTGAAAATTCAGCTTCAAATGAGACTGTTGGGGCCCCGAACTTTAAACCAAACTTTCTCTTTCAATTGAACTTTTTCTACGACTCACGAATGTTCAATTGCTGGGGCACGGTGATTCATGAAATCATTTAAGTTAAGTTTAAATATTACCAGTTTCAATTCTGAGTATTTAAAAGTACAATTAGTATTTCATCCGCAGTTATTTGACTACTTATAAATATTGAACTGTCGGCTTAAGCTCCATACTCAGTTTACTTCAGTGGCGACGGTCCGTTATCGATCCTGCGCCGAATGAATTATGGTCCTACCCCTCGAACACCAGCTGAACGTGCATCATCCTCGATAGCGCACATCTATCAGTGCGATGTCTACTCCGAAGTCTACGGCCTCTTCTTAATTCTCTGCTTAAAATAATTTTGGCTATTCTTTCGTCGGGCATTCTAGACACGTGACCAGTCCAGCGCAGACTGCCACACTGTACTATCTTCATTATAACAGCATATTTGCATTCTTAATATAGCTCGTGGTTCATGCGTCTGCGCTACACTCCATTTTGGATTTTGCCAAATTTTACCCTAAAACCCCAAGCATTCGTCGATCAGCTTCTTTTAGCGTCCATGATTCATGTCCGTAAAGGGTCACCGAGAGGATTAGTGTTCTCTAGAGCGTCTGTTTTATGCGAATTTGCAAGCTACGGGACTTCAGCTACAAAATGTAATGCCTGCGTAAAGGCCAATTCGCAGCTGCATCTCCAGAAATTGATTTATTTTGCGACTTACATCGTTGTCACATGTCACGAGCATACCAAAATATATTCAGTTCCTCTTCGGCACCAACACCATTTGGATTTCCACGCCATGTACTTCGTTTTGGCGGTGTTAATGGTAAGTCCCAATTTCTCAATAAATGACCTAAAGGCTTCTTTCGCTGCTCTACTTTTGATTTTGGTGATATCGACGTCATCCGCAAAATCAAAAAGCACGTGAGGTCTCATCTGCTATTCTGACTCATAATTTTTGCTCATCCAGCGTCACACGAATCAACGTAACTAGTCCTGTGGGAAAACCATGTCCTAGCGTTTACTGTCACAGCTCATTTCGTTTGACTGAATTGTATGCCGCCTTGAAATCCATAAATATATTATGAGTCTGCAAGTTGCACTCCCGGAACTCGTCAGTTACTAGACGCAGGTAAATATCTGATCCATCGTGAAGCGACCCTCATGTAAACCAGCTTAATACTCGCCGACGAAGAACTCAGCTAACGGTCTCAGTCTAAAACACAGGATACGGAGAGCACCTTATAGGCAAAATTGAGTAACGTAATACCTCGATAGTTTTTACTCTCAAGTTGATGTCCGTTTTTAAAATTATGGGAAATGAGGTCAGTCAACCACTCCTCTGATATTTATTTTCCTTCCATATTCTGTTCCTGACAATGAGGTGGCGCTCGCTCCCCGTTTGTAGAAATTTAGCCAGGATACCATCCTTTACAGCAACCTTACCGTTTTCAGCTCACTGATTGCTCTTTTGACCTCCTCCTGTGTTGGTGGTTCCACAGTTTGGCCTTCGCTCAAAATTCTTATCCTGTAGCTGCTGATTTTCGTGTTTACTTCTCTATTCAACAGTGTCTGGAAATACTCTTCCACCTGGCTGCTACCGTCGTTTTGTCAGTCAGCTGGTTGCCAGCACTATCATTGCACATCACAGGCATGGCAAAATTCTTGCACCTGACCGTTTTGTGGAAACTCTGTGTGTCGTTGCTGACGAACCTCTCCTCTGGACTGGCGAGCACGTGCTCTTCGTACTGGCGTTTTTAGACGGTGGGTTCTTTTTCCCGCAGCTCTACCAGGACGAGCCAAAAAGATTCGCGCAGAGTCTCGGGCATTCCTCACATTGAAATCGTGTGAAGAAACTCTACAGAGGATTCGCACAGAATACCTTGCTTATAGAAGCAGGATTCTTTTAGGAGAATCCTAGAGTTTAATCCCAGGGATAGCTTTAACTCGGCATGGGAATCGCCTGCACTATGAACTGTTCTGTTCTGACGTAAGCTACTCATATATATTGAACTATTGACATCCTATCATTTATCACGCAAATCAAACCAAATATTCACGCTGCGGCAGATCCTCCAAAAAGTCCATGAATACAGAATTCAACGGACAATTATTTCATTGATTTCAAAGTTGCGTATGATACCATCGACCGTAAAATCATGGCCATTCTAACCTCGCAGGGGACTTTATCAACGTGATGGTCCCCCATGTGGGCTGTTCAACATGCCGTTACAGGATGTTATGAAAGAAGCAACACACAGGCACAATCTTCAGCAAATCTAGTTAGTTCGTCTGTTTTCCCAATGAAATGGATATTGTCGATAGAACAGCATCTGTGGTGGTGGCCGAACAAACTAAAACTCAAAGCAGCGAAGATTGGGTTGAAGAAAAATGCGTCAAAACTAAAGTACCGTGAACCGCTAATATGACGCACACGCTAAAAGCTGGTAACTCGGTCCTAGTAACGACAGAGTTTGTTTTGTGTCGAGCATCGAGCCGCTATGCTGCCCGTTCTCCCGATACTCGACACTCGACAGTGCCTGAGTCGAGTCGAGTTGCACGAAATGACTTACAAAATAGAGCCCATGTTCATTCGATTTACTGTCCTTGTAACGCTGATGTCTTTTGAGTAGATGTTTTTTTTTTGTGTTATTTTACTATCATGAGAATATTGCAAACTGGGGCCCTAATATCAAAGGTCCAGTGGACCCTTTGGCTCCCAGTCCGCCTCTGCTCAAGGTGGCTTTTCCCAATCTAATCACAATTCATTAAGAATGAAGTAAATAAATAAATAAATAAATAAATACGAAGATATTAAATACGAGATCAATTCACCGACGATCCTCTGTCTGTCTTAAACTTTCGTGCGTCGTAAAGCTCGTCCCGAACGATAGAATTACTGCAGTCGAGATTTTACCGGACAACCGTTGATTGCCAGGAATCAACAAGTACCTGCATTCGAACTGTCTCCGCCATTGGAATTCTTTTTGGAGTTTGATAAGCCGTCGCAGCGAAGTTTGCACATAAATTGAACAGTATTAGATTTTTATAAACAGAACCGCAAATATTCAATTAGACATTTTTGTCAGTTGAAATTTAGAGTTAAACAAATAAACAAATTGATAAATCTAACGAATCTTAATTTAATGTTGGCTTTGTACTCTCTACTGAAGCTATCGACAAGCAGTGAAATTAGCTCTTTCCAATTAACCTTTAGAGTACTATTGAATCTATTTCCAGTTCGGTTATTTACCCTTGGGTCCATCTTGAAAACCAATAAAACAACTTTAGTTTCTTGTTTTAACGCCAACCGAACCGTTGCTTGCCGAATCAATCGACAAATTAAACGGTTGCAAATCGATGTATTCTCTCATCAGCAACATGACAGTCCAACCTCCCACTTTTTCCACCAGACACTGCTCTCTCTCTGCTTTCCGACATTGGAAAAACGCTTCGCCTATCACGCAACAACTCCTCCGTGTCGGTGGTACGACAACGACGACGGACGGTACGGTGTTTTGTGCTTCACCCGAACGGAAGCTTCCGTCCGTCCGGATGGACTCTTAACCGGATCCGTAAGACCCCTGCAGAAGGCTATCGCTCAATCAAGTATTGATTAAACAAACGGCAGCCAGCGACACGGTGGCAAGCAACACCGGTAAAAAGTGAAACCACCCACGTTCCGACCGAACGACCGACCGACCGACCTGAAACTCGTCGTCCGGAAGAAGGTCGACTGTGGCCAGCAAGGTTGGGTAATCAAGCTGCTAGCTGTGCCAAATCGACTTTTCCAAAGTTTCCCCTCGGTGGAGTCACAAAAAGTGGTGGCGTCCACCGCATCAAAGAAACTAGCAAATGGCCCCGGGCTGCCAGTGCCAGTTGCAGCATTCTGCTGGCGTCAGCAACCGAACCACCGCACCACCGGGCTGCGCTAGGGTGGCCGTGTTAATGCGTGTCTCTGAGCGGAAACTTTGCGCGAACACAAGTTTGAATAGCGAACCATTATCGTAACAAATCTCCCGTCTGTCAACAACAATTCCAACAGGTTCCCTCATCACAATAGCTCAGTTTTGTTGATTTACTTTGTGTTTGTCACAATTGTCTGCTGCGAGTGGGAATCGTGTCTCCTGTCAGCCACACTACACACGATCGGAGGCTGTGTGATGGAGGAAGAAAAATCATGAATAAAACACATTCATCTATTTTGTCATTTTGCATAACTGATGAGCGCCCGTCAAACTGGGTTGCTTGCTGCTGCTGCTGCTGCTGCTGCTGCTGCGGGGCTGTGCCGTGCAGCGGAACCATTTTTAAAACTAAGTTTGTGAAGGAAATTTTCACCTGAGAGCAAATATTATACCACCAACCAGGTAAAAGCGCTCCCCCAGCTAGGAACGAAACAGCCAACGCTGGCTGCTGCGCCGTGCTAGGCTCTGGGCTGGGGTGCTTATCTTCTTGGCAGAACCGTGTTCCATGATACAATGGCGTGTTTGCCTTTTTTATGAATCTTTTTTTTTCGCTCCGCTTTTTTTCCAGCTCCGTTCATCATTTGCAACATTGATGAGATTTGCATAGTCGATTATGAACTTTTTTGCGTTGCTCTCAGGACAGACAGGAGGGTAAAAACATATAGTCTATGTCACACACCGTCGCTATCGTTGGCGTTGCGTGTAAAACACGTCCCGAGCACGTGTTAGTCCATCCGTCAATCTAAAACAACATAGTTAAAAACTGTGCTTTCCAGCAATTAGTCCGCGTAAATTTCACGATTCGCTGCCAGGATGACTTTAGTTCAGCCACGCAGAAAACACTCGCACCGACGATGGGGGCGCGCGGAACGCGCCAGGAAAACAACCACGGGGTGGCGGGGGAAGCATCTTTTTGAACCGGAATAAATTCCAACAAACGTCACGACGGAAATAATTACGCTCTCATCTTCCTAATTCATCTCGGAGCGAAGCGCGCGCGGAAGTAGGTATCTCTGGGACATTTCCTGTACCATTACTAGGATAGGCGGTTGTGCACAACCCACAACCCGCTCACCAACCCGAAAGAAGGACATGTGACATAGTTTTTGTTCCGAGCCGAGTGCAGCAGCCAGCGCAGCAGCGTGTTGCCTTTAGTAACGGGAGCCTTTTCTTTGAAAAGCGCGTACAAAGTCCTGAAACACGGGAGACGGGAATGTAACAGAATGTAATATCATTGCAGCAAATTCCTCCATCATCAGCCAGCATCACCCCGCACCTGCTTCTGTCTCTGGCAGGCAGGCAGGCAGGCAGGCTGGCAAACCGGGTGTGTATATTTATGCATGCATCCGCATTCATGTCGTGTGTTTGTATTTGCTGGCTTGTTTCACGCTCGAGAAAACGATTGCATTCACCGTCGAGCAGAATCCAGGGCAATACCGGAACTGGCAACGTTGTGTTTTTTTTCCTTCCCTGACCGACGATGATCGCGCAGGGAAATATGCTGGATTATTATCAACTGGTTGTGTGTGTGTGTTGTGTATGTGTGTATGTGTGTCTACAGAGGCTCAAAAAAGCGGAAGGGTTTTGTTGATCCGAAAGAGTGTGCAAATGCGACGAGCCACTAGACAAAAGCCCCGGCGTCGGCACTAAGCTGAGTTTTAAGATGACAATTTTCCTCGGATTTGCACCGAAATTGGATGGGGTTTGTGTAGTGTGCTTAAGCTGCTTTAGTTGTGGTTTTCTGAATTTCCTGAATTACCCTGTGCCTTGGTGATAGGACGAAAGTGGCGCGGCTCTGTGCTTTGCCTTCGCTCTGAGATGATAACGGTAATGTGAACATTTGATAGAAATACTTCGCCGTTATGACCTTTATGAACAGATGGGATTTGCTGTGCATTCCCGAAACCACCAAGACCGTCATTTTATTTTCTGGCATTTTCAAATTCTTCGCATTATACAGACAATTGACATTAAGGACCGTAATTTATACTGGAGTATTGAGTCACATAAGGATAATCGCACAATTTTCCTGAATGGCTAATTACACCGATTTTATATTTTTTTTTCCATTTTTATGATATTCACGTGAAGCTTTTTCAATTACACTCTTGGTGGAAACTCGTTACTATTGTTGTCTTTTCCCGGTACGCTGAAGCTTTAGTGGTACATTTCAACAGTATTTCAACAAATCTTTTGCACAAACCAAAAGTTTTCTGAGGTTTTTTCTATCCTGTAATTCTATTTTATTTATAATTTTGAGCATTCTTTTATGATTTCGGTCTTTAATAGTGGTGATCACCGAAGTATCAGAAACTATCATAATTCAACGTACTAGACACTACATTTCCTCGAACCAACTCAGGGCTGGCCGTTCCGCGACAATAAATCTTCTAGACTTCCCTTCTAATTATATTGCTGAAATGGAACGCAAAGTGTAAGTTGAATTGATATATATTGATTTTCAAGTCGCTTTTGACACAAAGAAATTCGCTGTTCCCCAAGGCAGACACCTGGGACCACTGCTGTATATATTATTCTTCAACGACGCTGTGCTGTTCTTGGAATTGAATGCAGACTTAAGATATGCCGACTATCTTAAAATCTACTTGATGATTCATTGCAGCGAGGATTGTCATCATTTTCAGTTAGTTTCGGACATTTGAACTACCTGAATATCAGCATTACTAAATGTGAGGTCATTATACATTCCACCGTGTTAAATCACCGATCATATTTGACTATAGTATTGACGGCCAGATTAAAAGTTTTTTGCGTAAACGATCTTCACCGTACAACGAGAGATTCAAAAGCATCCCACCGGCTGGGATTTATTGCCAGAATTAGACGAGATTTCGATTATCTGCAATGCCTGATAGTACTGTATCGCTTGTCGAAAATGCCTAATTTGGACTCTGCACTAGCGCTATTGGAACCTTCCACTTGAACGAGTGCCGAGATCGTTTAAACCATTGGCTCTGTATAGTATGTTTTGGAATGACCTAGGCAATTTATCTCCGTATTTCGACCACTATCGTTCGTTTGGCTTAGATATATTAGAATGCCGTTGTACCTTACGTGGCTTTCTTGTTGGTAAAATTGTTAAATGGCGAGATTAACTGACTAACTTCGGGTAGTCGCTTTTGAGTTTTCGTGCATCTCAAAGGACTCTGCGACCGTCATTGCAGCATACAAGCCACTTTCACCGCGTTGAATTTGGCCACAATGAACCACGTTACACGAATGATCTGAATATTTAGCTATGTTGAGAAATATTGCTATTTCTGAAACAGGCATGACTTGTGGAATCCACACTAAAAGTGAATTGTCTGACATCAGCTGTGGGTGCAATCTGGCATAACAACACCTGGAAGAATGCTTTGTAAGCGTCGTTTATCTACGTTATTTACCGCAGTCGAACCGATGACTCTGTTATATACGAGACAGAGAAATTTCAGAGCCGTTGCTAACCCATGTTTGTAAAGTTGTTCTGATAGGTGTACCTTACCGCAGCACAACTATATAGGTTTTTAACAACCTGATTTCTCGTTTAACTTATTGGAGATCAGAAACTTGGACACTACTATCTTCCATGGGCATTTCTAGGTTAACTTCCATTCCTGCTTCTTCTACAACTTCGCCATTGAAATTTTTATCGAAGAAACATCTTCAGCTATCGTATCGCCATATCGCCTCGTCCTAGTTTCTCAGATCAGATTCTCTTCCTCGTCTCTACGCACACCAGGTTTCGACGTGCTACCCTTAAAGGATTAATTCACCTTCTTGTAGACCTTACGTATACCCAAAATAGTTGTCCTCTACCTGTCCACCGAAATAGTAGTCCTCCACTTGTCCTAGTTAGCAAAGGCTGTAATTGTGTATTCTATCGCTAGCTCCTCGTGATTTAAGTCGGTGAGCGACCTTAATGGAGATCGTGTAACCAACCCCAATTCAAACTAAAATCTATGTGCGCAAAGTAGGTCACTGATTGTTGGCATGAGCCGGCCTTGTGTGTCTGTTTCCATGTCAGGCGTAGTTCTTGACGGTGAATGCGCTACAAGATAGATTATAGTTTTTCAACCTATAGAGTGTCTACCATCCTTGTTAGGAGCGGCTCACGACAGCGTCTAAATCTAAGATGGCCATGCCATCACTAGCCTCGTGCTTGGTAAATGGCTGGCAAATGCATAACATCGAAGCCTCGCGTAACATCGGAGTAAGTATAAAATAGACCACACGGTGGCCCTTACCTCCTCGTGATACCAGCTGGAACACGACCAGCCTTAGTGGTGATCGGGTAACCAACCCCAGTGGAAACTGAGGTCATATACTGACAGGGAAGGAGGTACTCAAGCGAACGCCGAGTGCAGCAACGAGGAATAATCTTGTCAGCCCATATTAGGGACAGCTCTTGTTGGCTTGACGATTCCACAATCGGTTGCGTTGTTATACTCCAGGTTAAGAGCAGCTCATGACAGCATTTCATTCGGAGCAAGCGGCTGGATTAAGAAATGTGTTGTCTCGGTACTACACCCAAAATGGCAGCCCCATCACGAGGCTCGGTAGCTTGGGCTTAATAAGCCCAAATAACAATTTTCAGTTTTATTACGTTCCACTAGTGGTTTTCATGACCAATTTCATAAAACTGCTAATAAAACTATGAGCTCCATCAGAACTTTCTGATGACTGCTACAAAACTGCTTTCCTACCAACTGGCCCTCTCTTCAGACTGTTTTCATAACCTCTATAAGAATCGGGTCATAAGCTGAAGTGATGCCCTATCACGCTCTGATGAAAGCAGCTCTGATGAAAGCTGATGAAACCGATTATGCTTTTCGCTGCTTGACAGTTACTGCCTTAATTTAATGGAGCTTTTCGCTACAACGCTAAAAAACACGCAGCTTGCTCTGATGAAAAGCTAAATCAGTTCGCCAATTTTGTTAACTTGACAATACATCTGTGAGCAGAAAAGTTGAAGTTCTACTGTCAGATCATCCTGATTGATTTGGTTTATAGCGACCATGATGAAGCATCCTACAAAATAATTACTAATTTTGGCAGTCTCTATTGGTTTGCATTATATGCGCATTAAGTTTTATCGTGCATATTGATAAGATAGGTGGATGTAATCCACGCGCCATCGATATTTTGGCATTTTCAAAGACTTGGCGTTTTAATAAAATAACTATATTTAGTTAGTCAATTTCAATTTCTAGCAAAACCATTCTAGTGGCTTCCTGTGATAGGAAAACCGATTGATAATAACTTCCTTTCTGCAAAACACTTTGTTTTGATGAATTTTTGTTTGCGTGCTAAACCAGAATGCTAGAATATGGCAATATGGCCTCGCATAAAAATTTCGGTGCATATTATTTCGTAGTTGAATAATATTGTTCACAATAGCTGCAATATATCTGATTGGTCATGGTGTTGCCATTCTAATACCCGATCAGGAGGTCATAACTAGATCTAGATCTGTTTTATAAAACATTTTTATATTTTTAACATATTATGTTACAAATCGAGAATAAACTAATTGGGAAGCAAAAACTGTCAAATTCCAATTTGTAACAGATTCTGATACGAATAACACATGGAGTTATGGATGAGTTGTATAGATTTCAGATAGATTTTTTTTTATAACAAAATATGTTACTTGCAAATTACTTTTGTAACAAAATATGTTACTTGCAAAAAAATATTTTAATTACCATCATCATTTCAAAAGTATGTTAGGGGGGACCCTACTCTAGAAAACCGAAAAATGATAGATTTTCGTAAATTTTTTTCAGATGCTAGAATTATAGTTAAGTGTTGGGGTATTTTGGTTATTGGCTAAGGTATATTTGAAGATATATTTTATCTTTTTTGGATACCAGAATAGTCATTATTATGCTGGTGGCAGGTGGGCGCGTGAATGCCCTCTAGAAAATAGTCCCTTGCTGGCGGTACGTGCCGGGAACCAACGGAGTATCGTAGAATGGATTTCAAGAATGATTTTGAAGCTTTATGTCAATACCTAAATTATTACGTAGCGGATTTTGAAAATTCGAAAAATTACCAAAATGGCGGCAATTTTTCCAAAATAAAGGTTGATTAATGAGATCAGATAGCAAAAAATCCTTTTAGCATGACAATTCTGAAGGTATAAGCGTCTCGAAAATGCAAAAAATAAAAATAAAATTCGATTTTTCCGACTTTCCAGAATAGGGTCCCCCCATTAAATACGTCACATAACAGTTGCTAAAACTTACTGATATAGCTTTATTTGCTGTGTTATTTTTGGAATATCTTGAAGTGTTGACAATCAAGTTTCAACACAATGTTACAAATTAGATAAAATCATTACAGGGTTTGTTATGAATCAAGTATTAATTAGACGCAGTTTAGTTATAATTTTTGTTATTTTAACCACTTTTGGAGGCTCATTTATAACAATGGTTGTTATTACATATTTAATTTATAACAACCGTTGTTAAAACATTTGATAACATTCCTCCTGATCGGGGCTTTAGAAAATTAACAGAGTTATTGCGGTTTCGCATTGCATTGCCCCGCCATACGGACGGCGAGTTTATAAGAGACGTGGTGCAGCCAACTAGTTTTATAGTGGTAATATAAGCAACCACATTAAATTTGCTTTATTAACAGCTTTATTACGGTTTCCTAGCTAGCTATAACTGTGTTTAGACTCGTATGCATTTGGTATTGCGCAATACCACAATAAAACCAGAGGTAATGATTAATACCGCAATAAAACCTTCATAAAATTCAAGTAACACCAAGTGGTTCAAGTGGTTTTAGAATTGTTACTTGGGCATAGACGAATGAAATTGCTTGATACGACAATATTGATGTACAAAACAGTTTTGTACGATCAATGCACAGAGGAGTATTTGGACCAAAAAGCTGACCAAAATGAGGAAAATTAAAACTCGTTCAATCCCCTCCAATTAAACCTCGCTGTCTTCCCAGATACCTATCACACAATGTAACGTTAATTTTGAATCCATTTGTTTTGTTTACGTCTTCGATAGAGCTGTCAAACTTCGAGTAAAAATGGGCCATATATTTTCGCTCATATAGGTAAGGATGTTGCCTTTCACATTTCTAAAGCTATACATATCCTATCGACCAGTTGTAAAAAGGCTTTTTAAACTCAAAGATTTTACAATTATTTGTTGATGTACATATTAGATTTCAACGAATATAATGATGACAAGCGAGCACTATTCATTATAGTAAAATAGCGCAAATATGATGCTACTTTAAACTAATATTTGTTCATGTTCTCACCTTTTCTCATCACAATCTTTGATGCCATTTCACAGCTTAGAGTTCCAGAAAGAAGGTTGTGAGTGAAATTTTTGCAACTTTTTGCAATTTTATGAAATAAAAACTATTTACTAAATGATGAAAATTTGAATATTTGATGATGAATATTTAATATTCAATTTCGCAGCATTTTTCTTAGGATAAATTATACTATCATGAAATTTTAAGCATTTGAAAGATAAATTTTATGCCATAGTGATTGTGAGACACCAGAGGAATGCTCTAAACTAATTGAACAAGAAATTTCAGGTATTATAAGAAGAATTCGCCAAATTTCTTTAATTTCTATCAAATTTGCGCATGCTTTGAGTCTCTTCATTACGCAATTCATTCGATGAGCGTGCTACCAGTCAAAAGGCCAGTTTTGTAAGAAAAATAAGTACAGTCAGTCCACAATCATGGGTCACACACAATTGTGGGTCATTTTAGCTCTAGCTGCTAATTTCCGCTTAAATATCACATAATAGTTGATTAAATTATTAGTGCTACTTGTGAGTAACAAATTAGTCAACTAATTAGTAAAACAATCATGCATTAATCGGCAGTTAAAGTTAAAATGACCCATAATTGTGTGTGACCCATGATTGTGGACTGATTGTACATACTGGATCTGGATTAGGTTTTCCTGTGATCGAAGCCCATCGAAGGGGTTCCATAATTAATGGACCGAGAGAAGCATGCGTCGGAAAACGAAGGAAAGTGTTTAAGACCTCTCTCTCTCACACCTCTCTATCTTACCTCTCTCTCATATCTCTCTCCCTTTATTTACGCAATTTTTATAAAAGTTTCCATTCTTCAACCATCAGTAAAAGCAATAGCAGAAAAGTTGTGCTACACTGCTAGATACAAACTTAATTCCATAAAAAAATACTTCATAGAACTAATGATACTATTTTTTACTCATTACCGCTTGTTTACTCTAATAAAAATGATTAACAATACTTTTGGCCAACTTTTCGGCTCAAATACTCATATGTGCACTGTCGCAAAGCTGGCTTTATACAGTGTGAATCAAGTACCAGATTATGTACATAAGTAATTATACAGGTTTGAGCTTTTGATTTAAATGGATTTTTGATAAAATATATAATGGATAAAATGGTTGATCCATTTTAAACAGATTTTTAAAGCTGCGTTGCATTCAGAAAATCAGCAATTTATATAAGTACCATTAATCATGAATAGCATGAAACAATTTTTTTCCTTTTTTTATCATCGTATTCAGTATGTCAGGCTGCAGACATATATGGGCCAACGGGTGATTTAAGTAGAAATGAACCAGAATTAGATGAAACTCGTCTGGAAAATAAACTAGCATCGTCTCGGCAAAATCCAAATTCGAGGATTGCTAAGGATTTGAACAATGCTAGGGCTGGTAATTGCGCCAAACTATTGTACCTTCTGGGCGATCAGTTACATGGATACCACCAACTATGTCCCAGTTTCGTCAGGAAGAGCCACCCACAGGATTCCGTTCGCTTGTGAGATACTAATAGAATGTATGACAAAGTCGGGTTTTATCCCCAATATATAACAATGACCAATTCGTGAATAAAAATTGTTTTGAAGTGTGTCAGTTAGACATTCGCTTATCCCAGCGCCGCAAAGTACTCCATATCAGCAGTGATACGTATCGTGCTACCGTCGCAACGAACGGTATGAACAGTTCGGTGCGTCGTCGTGTCGGTAATCATCGGTAACGTCTGGATTCTGACCGCGTTCAAAAACCTGACTGCTGAGTACTACCAGTCGTTTGCAGCCAGTTAAACAAGCAAGTCTTGGGCAGATACTTTGCACCAGGCAAATTAGTTTTTGCACACCTACCCCTCTGAAAAGATAACCTCTCCATCATCAATCACCAAATGGTTTGTCGTCTCCGATTTTGCTAGTCTATTTCATCCGCCAGAGTTCCACGAAACTGTTATAGTAAGGTAACGGTACCAGTTTTCGCTACCCTAGCAGCATGACCACCACCACTGAACCAATAAAATTCTTGAATCACCATTATTTTTAGTTGGTGTCCTCAGAATGATAAGATTTTTTTGCTTCGTGCAAGGAATACGGTTTTTGCCATTGGTGAATTTCAATGAACCGTTCTTTGACTGATTATTATTCATGGAAGGATACTAATGCTGAAAGGAGATTTTTAAAACGGCGGAATGCGCACAAGTGTTTCTGCTTGTGGGTCCGTCGAACCCTTTTTGGCCCTTCTGTAACAGCATTAGTGTGAAATTCATTTGATAATCAAATATAAATCTACTGTAAGTCTAAGATAACCGACAACCAAGAAGGAAAGCAAATTACCTATAAATAGTGAGAAGTGCAGTGGTCCAATATTGCTGCCCTGCGGTACGCCAGGTTGTTGCAAAATTGGTAGGAATACCCTATGGAGTGGTAGATTGCCATGTAGGCACTTAGAGAACGGTGAGCAAACTTACAATTTCTCTTTATTTTTTGAAGTTGATAAATGAATAGAAATATTGCAGATTATTGTGAAGGTTACTTTACATTCGTTGATAGGCCAACATGTTACTTAGTGCCTTGGCAGCGAAATCTCTGAAATACATGATACCAGACTTGCTAGAAAATTAAAATTATAGATGCCTTCATTTCGAGTTATCTATCAGCAAGTCTCGTTTAATAGTGTATCTTGACTTGAGAGAAAAAAATAATATGCATAAAATCTGATGCAACTGAAACTACTAGACAGCATTCCCGATCCAAATGAATACAAAGCAAAAATTTGGAATGCTAAAAAGAAGTTTTGCAAATGTTTGAACCCTGCTTGATGCTAAGGGGCCTTGAGAAGTTATGACCAGTTACGGTTGGAAGGAACGCTGTCTAGTTACTTCTGGGTCTAGTAACGTTGATGAATTTTATGGCCGTTCACCTCGTTTTTGGTGATACATGGATAGAATTCCAATGGATTGCAGCAAACGGCTAAAACAAAGTCTATTCTGCCTACCCATCGATTGTTCAGTATGATTTTAATTTACTGAGAATTTGATTCTTTTAAATCAACCAAATCAACAGTAAAAGCACAACCATTTCTACGTATCCAAAATACGTGAGCGAACTTGGCTATGGTTTGAAGAGCAGAAAATGGATTATATGTGTCTACTATTGGCTTCAATAGCAGTGACGCTAAGATACGATGAGTTGGGAGTTAATAGGTTACTTAAGGGAGTCACGAGATGAACTTAGTTGTCACGCCAAGGTCACCAAGTTGTGGCTCCGAAGTCCACGAACGCTCTGGTATAGGTTAAGGCGTTTTGGTGTTTGATGGTACTCTGGAATCCGTTAACCATAACAAGGAACCATAAGAACTATGGAAAACCTAAGATAAGTACTCTGCTTTCATTTATGTATTACTACCAGAGAGAAAAATTAAACTAGTATATAGGTATGTACATACATAATAACCATCAGGCCCAAGTAACAATTTGGGTTTTATTACACTCTTATGATGGCATTTAAGACCAAAATTGGTCATGATAACCACCATAAGAGTACTATAAAACTCACATTGCTGCTTGGGAGGGTACTAGTTTGAAGTGGTGTTATTAGAGAGAGTGGAGCAGCCAACTTTCTAAGGTAGACCTTGGTCCGGTTAACAACATATCATGGATAACGAGCGGGCCCTTCTCCCCACTTGCTGGGGCCATTCTGCATTAGGAGGGCTTATTCAACGATTCGCTCATGGAACTAGTCCCTGGTAGGCGATTCTCAACACCCCTGGTACGTATAAGTGATGTTGCTTACCGGCCAATTTCCTTTTGGCCCTTAATACAGGATCTAGGATTCATATAGGAACGATCGGTCATATTTAGATCGTTCAATATGTACAATTCTTTTCTTCAAGATAGGCCCTTTGCTATAAACGGACGTTCTACCAAAGCAAATGCATTTAAATGGTAGTATCCTATACTCATATATTCGAAGTCCACGAACGCTCTGGTAATAAACTCTCTGAGAATGGTGTTTTGAAAATTCCTGTCCCAACTCACGAACCCTTGTAGGTCAGATTTGACACCGGTACACTGCGGTCGGCGTAGCAGAAGCTTCCATATTAAAGGAATCTATACACCATGAGCCTAGTATGCAATTGAGAAGCGATCAAAAGGAGTTGAAGTCTGACCAGTTTGTTATTAGAATGATAAAAGAGTTTAGGTGAATTTTTAAGTGCTCTGTGTCATTAATTGACGTAGTTTGCTGACGTTTGTTATCACCTTCCTGTTATAATCTGATTAAATGTGGCCTTCTTGAACGAACTAATTTCCTCGCGCATTTCAAATATTCTAAATTTCATTCCACAATCATGGTATCAATTCTTAAGAATTTGCCAACAAAAAAACTTTGACCATAATAATTCATTCGAAGAGACCGAAAATTCCCCGTTGAATTTCTGTCCGAAATCAAAAGCATAACATATATTCGTCTCGTCGGCTGATTGATGAACAACATATTTAAATCAAATATTCATGCATACCACAATCCGCGCGGTACAAACATCAAACAATAGATAAGTGTATGACAAATGTTTGCCCGGAGATTGCAGTTCGCGTTGGCCCTTGTCCGCGTGCAGCAAATAAATTAGTTGAATATTACATCAAAAGGGTAATAAATCAGTTCGGTACCTTCGGCACTTTGTGCGGACGCGGCGAGAGCACCGTGAAATAAATCACCCGCCGAAGGTGGCAAACCAATTTCATTGCTGGCAAATTTGATTCTGAAAAATATCCATCATAAATCCTTTCGTGCTGAGCGGGGCCTGCCCGTTTGCCTTAGCAGCGTGGCCGGCCACGAGCTCGCATGTTGGTACAGTACAGAGTTTGCATACACACTGACTGGTTATGACTCTGAATCTGAATTCGAAAAAACGTATTTCAGCAAAGCCATGCTAGCTGAAGTAGGTAGGTACTATTGCTACCAGTCATTGTGCGCATTGTAGTTACAAGTTGAACAAGCATTTATGGAATCTAGAGGGGCTTTTTTCCGGGTTCTTCTGACTGTTTGAAATTTGCTTTATGGCCCCCCGGGCCTTTGCTGACTGCTGCTGCAGTGCCGCATGAAAAGGCAAACACATCGCATGGCCTGATAAATTGTTGCCGTTTTGTTGAGTGAAGAATTTTACCGAACAAACGCTCAGCGTGCTTTCCGGTTAACGTGAGCCTAAGTAAGCAAAAATCCAATTTTAGTGTAACCACTCGTATCACACATACACAGTTGAGCTGCAGCAGATATGCTTCGTCGCTTCCCCGAGGGTTCGTCTTGTCCATTAGTCTAATTTAGCCGGACGTAGTTCACACTTCCTGTCACACCGCACTCGAGAATCCGTTCATAAATTTAACACTCCCTAGAAGAGCTGGATTAACTCTATACACTTTAATACTAGAAAACCTGTACAAAATAGTTATAACTACTCGTCCCTAAAACGAAGTTCTCTAACCTGCAATAGGCTCAGAGGGCGGCCTTCGTCGGTACAGCGCAGCGGTACGGAATTCGGTTCCCTCTCTCCGCACTTTCATCCCATTCTATCACATTCCAGTGCGCCCTCTTAAACCGCATCAAACAATTTAATACTTTTGCTGACTGTAGTCTTTACGGTTACCAGCACTAATAGTATACAAAATGTCATCCTGAAGCTAGTCCGGAGTCCGGAGCACGTCGTCGTGCGACGAAACACCGCCGCAAGCCAGGCCGCTGAGGATGAAGCTGGTGGCGACGAGTGGAAGGAGCTGCCACTGCTGCAGTGACGGAAGAGAACCCATGGCGAGGACCAGTAGTAGGTCCAGGTCAGCAGCAGAACAGCCAGCCAGCAGCTGGCAGAGCTCGTTAGGCGTCGACTGACGGCTGTGCTGCTGCTTCCTCCGCTGCTGCTTGCGCCGGATGCTGCCGTCGGACTCTTGTTCGGATGTTGCATTGCGGCTGGCTTTTCACCTGTGTGTGAACGAGAGGGAAAGAGAGCGAGAAGAAGAAAAAATAAAACATGCATTAAAAACCTTTTCACCTGCAGAGTAGTTTGTTGACGAGCGGCACCCAGAAACTGCACGTCGACCGTACTGGGTCGGGTCCGGTCGACCGACCAGGACCGGGTATGGTCGCGCGGCAGAATTTGGAGCCAAATGAAATGGAGCACTCTGTGCTAAACGAGCCTGCGAGAGTGGGAAGATTTATTGTTATGGAAATATTTTTATTTCATCTGAAGAGTTCCACTAGAGCAGCAGTGGGGACATAAAGTGGCAACCCGTGACAACGCCCTGAAATGTGGTCGACTCTGCGGCGGAATGAAGCGCCCGGTTCAGAGTTCGGTTGCTGCGACAGTCTTTTTGGACCTTCACAAGGCGGAAAAACTGTCCCGTGAAACCCTGAGTAGTAGAATAGCGTGGCTAATGATTGCGGTAAAATGAGTCATAATGATTTAACCAACCGTTTTAGTTAAAAAATGTTTATTATGGTGTGAAAAGATAGTGGGATAGCAGCAGCACTGACGTGCTCTGGACTGGGGCACACTTATATCTATAAAATTTAATGGTGAACAAAATAATTTCTGTAACCCAGAAGTCCACCGTTTTTAATTTAATCGGCCACTATTTTTGGGATAAGTAAATCAATTGCGTGAAAAAGTCAAGCCAATTTCAAGAAAAACGTGGAAAGGAAAAGGACGGGAGAGAAAACGAGGCAACAAGAGGAGACTGTACAAAAAAGAGAGAAAGAGAATAGAAGGAAAGAAGAAAAAATGACAAAGAAAGCGAGAATACCGAAAAATGATGACAAACTGGACCGAAAAGGAAAAAAGAAGAGAAAAAAACAGGATAGAGGATAGAACAGGAAAAGAAAAAAATGGATATAAAAAAATGAAAATGGTGGACGGGATGGATGAAACGGAAATGAAAAACAGAACGTGATAGGAAAGAGTAAAAGCAGCGCTTAATCAAACGAAGGATGGAACAGACGAAAACGGGGTTGAAAAAAAAATCGAAAACTGGGATAAAAAAAATGAAAAAGCTGAAGCGGGACAAAAAATGATGAAAAAACAAGACAGGAAAGGAGAGAAACGTGGATGAATATAAAGAGAAACAGTAAAGAAAAATGCGAAAAACGAAAAGGAAATCAGAGCTGCGAAGGGCGCAAAACGAGATAGGAAAAGAAGAGAAACCGAGCTCAGAAGGAGAAAACAGCCTACAGAAAAAATAGAAAAAAACGAGAGAAATAAAAGGAAAACGAGATAAATAGAAGGTATACAGGATAGAAAAACAAAATGGCACCAAAAACGTGGTAAAATGGAAGCGTAAACAATGAAAAACGTGACAGCACAGAAAAGATGGAATATAAAACTAGAAAAACAAAAAGAGAAAACAGGTATAACGACAGAAAAACAGGAAAATAGGAAACAGAAAAACGGTTGATGGAAAAATAACATCGAACATAGGCAAAAACAAACCGGCAAGACAAAAAATGACAAAAAACGAGACAGGAAAAGAAGAAAACAGAGCTGAATACAAAGAAAACGAAAAACAAAAATGAGACAAACAAAATCGGCCAGTAAATCAGAACTAAGAATGGTGAAAAACGGGATAGGAAAAGAACAGAAACGGTATAAACGTGACAAGGAAAGACGGAACAGAAAACTAGAGAAACCAAAGAGGAATAGAAGAATGGTGACAGAAAAAACAGGAAACTACAGGAAACAGCGAAACAGGGAAACAGGAAATAATAAAAGGAAAGCAGGAAAAACGATAAGAAAAACGAAACATAATGAGGTCACACTGGATAAAAAGGAAAAAATATAGGTACAGAAAAATGACGAAACGAGAAGAGAAAAAAATGTGTTGAAAAAATGAAAACGGAAGACTAAACGAATGGATTAAACGGAAAAGAAAAGCAGAACGTGACAAAAAGAAAAGAAAAGCTTCACTTAATAAAAGGAAGGATTGAATAGACAAAAACGAGAAACGGAAATTTGTTAAAAGGGAAAAACGACGAAACCGGGACCGAAAAAAGAGATATAAAGCCTAAAAGGGACATCAAAATACAAAAAACGAAACAGAAAAAGCAAAAAAACTGAGCCGAATATGAAGCAAAATGGAAAAAACGATAAAAAACAGAAGAAAAATACACAAAAATCTGCACTGAGAAGGGTGAAAAATCTGAACAGGAAAAGAAGAGAAACGGAACTTAGAAGGAGGAAACAGCAGACGAAAAATATAGAAAAAAACGAAAGAGAAATACAGGGAAAACGAGATAAATAGAAGGTAAACAGGATAGACAGGATAAAAAAAACAAAATTGCACCAAAAACGTTGTAAAACGGAAACGTAAACATTGGAAATTGTGACAGCAAAGGAAAGACGGAATATAAAACTAGAGAAACAAAAAGATAAAACAGGAATAACGGAAGAAAAACTGGAAAAATAGGAACCAGAAAAACGGCAAACGAAAAAATAACATCAAACTGAACAGAATAATAGAAAACGTGACAAAAAAGGAAAAAATCAGGTCAGAAAATTGTAAAAGAAATGGAGAAAATACGGGAGTAGAAAAAAAGGAGAAACGTGAAAAGACAAAAATGGATAGCAAAAAGGAAAACGGACGACAAAAGAAATAAGTTAAATGGAAAAGAAGAACAGAACGTAACAGTAAAATAGGAAAAGCAGCACTTAATAAACTCAATAAAGATTGAATAGACTAAACTAAAAAAACTAAATAAATAGTAAATGAGTTTAAATGGGAAAAACGACGAAAGCTGGGAGCGAAAATAGGCAAAAAAACCGGCAAGACAGAAAATGACAAAAAACGAGACAGGAAAAGAAGAAAAACGAAGCTGAATACAAAGAAAACGAAAAACAAAAACGAGACAAACAAAACCGGCCGGTAAATCAGAACTAAGAATGGTGAAAAACGGTATAGGAAAAGAACAGAAACGGTACACAAAAGGAGGAAACAGCGGACCGAAAAAATTGCAAAAAACGAGAGAGAAATAGAAAGAAAATGAGACAAATAGAAGGCAGACAAAACGTGGTGAAACGGAAAAAAAGATGGAAAACGTGACGAGGCAAGACGGAACAGAAAACTAGAGAAACCAAACGGGAATAGATGAATAGTGACAGAAAAAACAGGAAAATACAGGAAACAGCGATACAGAGAGACAGGAATAATAAAAGAAAAGAAGGAAAAACGATAAGAAAAATGAAACATAATGAGGTCACACTGGACAAAAAGGAAAAAATATGGGTACAGAAAAATGACGAAACGAGAAGAGAAAAAAATGAATTGAAAAAATGAAAACAAAAGAAATGGATTAAACGGAAAAGAAAAGTAGAACGTGGCAGAAAAGGGTTTTTCCTCCTTTTAATAAACTCACTTAATAAACGGAAGGATTGAATAGACGATAACGAAAATGGGAAATGTGTTAAAAAGGGGAAAAAACGAAAACCGGGCCCGATAAAGGAATATAAAGCATAAAAGGGACATTAAAATACAAAAAACGAGACAGAAAAGGCAAAAAAACCGAGCCGGTAAAAACGGAAAAAATGATGAAAAACAGAAGAAAAACACCCAAAAATCTACACTGAGAAGGAAAAGAACAGGAAAAGAAAAAAAAACGGAACACAGAAGGACGATACGGCGAGCAGAAAAAAGGAAAAAACAGAGAGAGAAATAAAGGGAAAGGGTGACAAATAAAAGGAAGACGAGACAGAAAAACAAAAACGTGCTAAAACGGAAGAGAAAGAGATAGAAAGTGTGACAAAAAAGGGACATAATAAGGAACAGAAAACTAGAGAAACCAAAAGAGAAAGGAAGAACAGCGAGAGAGTAAAAAGTCGATAGAGCATAGAGGAAACGAGGAAAACGGGAAAAAGAGATCAAACAGAATACAAAACGACAAAGACCAAATTAGATTGGCCTGAAAAACGAGATGGAAATGAGAGACAAGGAAAAACAATAATGAAGACGAACAAAACGAAAAAAGAATATGAGGACAAAATGAACAGAAAAGGAAAAACCGGGACAAAAATACGAAAAACAGGACAGAAAAGCAGAAAATACGAGAGCAGGAAAGTAAAGAAAAGTTAACAGATAAAAGGAAAATTGACAAAAACAAGAACACGCAAGTCAAATGAGAAAAAATCGAAAAACAGAGCGTGAGAGAAAAGGAGGAAAAGCTGGACATAATAGGAGGAAAAACGGAACAGACGAAAAGAAATAAATTTGAAAGGAAGTTCACAAAACGGAAAGACAACAAAAATCGAGACTGGAAAAGAGGAAAAACGTGCTTGAAAATGAGGTAAAATGTAAAAAACAGATGGAAATTGAAACGAAATATACAAAAAAAATCAGAGGGGTTGTGTACAAGACACGACCGCATATATAGGTGACGCAGGACTACGTAAGTGTCATTGTAGTAATAGTAGCATGTATTCATGCTTGTAATCATTCGATTCTTCATGTATACATGCTATATGCAACATATATACATGCTACATGCGTTGTATGTAACATTTATCAAAGTAGTAACATTGCATACGTTCAATTCTCAAAAGATTGTGCATTTGAAAACAATTCAACAAAATTAAGAACACAAACGTTTGCTTTCCTGCTACCTTACTGAAATGTGTGAAAAATGAGACAGAGAACAGGAAAAATAGACCAAAACAGGTAAAAAGTAAAAATGCAAAAAGCAGCAGATAAGAAAAGAAAACTGGAGAACAAAGGTAGAATAGGGAGCCAGAAACAGAATAAACGTTACAGAAAAGTAGAAAAACAAGAAATAAGTACAATTCAAAGGATTCGTCTTTTTACTGATAATAAGAAGTGGGACAGAAAAACAAGAAAAACAGGAAAAACTTTCTGTCGCTATAACAGGTAGATATATTTATATACTGTTTCCTACAATTTACACTCTATCTCATTGTACAAATCCGACTACTAAACCCACCATGTTGTATAAGTCTCAATGGAAATCATTTTTAATGAGTCTTTCCATCTATACCAACTAACGGTGACTTTTCAGTTAATTGCTTAAGCCGCACAAAACTCATCACCAAACTTTTCGTTTGCATTTTTCTCGGCAAAAGTGTACACAATCTACATAACTTTTTCCTGTTTACATAGTCACTCTTTATTTGCTCATGTGGTTATACGGCAAGGATTTTTTTCTTCTGTTGAATACGCAACTGTGCCAGTACTTCTCAACTTTTCGGCATACAAGCCAACGATAACAGAGTAAGTCTCCGATTTCATTGCAAACCCTAACTTTTTTCACTGCCGTCGAACATAGTAGAGGCACAAGCGCCAGCGGAACTGGCAAGTTTGTCTTCAAACGAACGCATCACTCGGCGCTCGGTGACGGTTTTCCTTGAGGTTTTCACTCGCTTCTGGCGAAAGAGTCTGCCACCAGACCAGGCCAGGCCAGGCCAGACTGACTTGACTGAATGACGCCAACCACATCAGGTGGGAAGTTTATTTTTTGTCATGCTTTCCTTGAAATCTTTCTTTCGTTTTTTTGTTGGTCTGGTAAGGCAAGTGTGTTTGTTTGTTCCTGCCCATACCTACTCTCGTCAGCTGTCCACCTACGAGAGACGAGTCGAGACGGTTCAGTTCAGTAGCTTCTGCTGCTGCTTCTGCTACTGGTTGGTGTGGTTTTGGTTGAAACGAACTTTCGCAAGACCGCCGAATCAAGTCGAGCAAAACGGTTTTCGTCTTACAGGGCGGGGGAGAGTGTTTTGTTTCAACTTAATTTTACATAATACAGCGAATGGAAATTTATGGCGAGCACTTTTCCTTTCCACCACAAAGCGACAGTGTGGTTGAGGAAAAATGGAAGGAGCGTAGAGGAAACCTTGCGTTTCTTGTACA
The DNA here is from genome assembly GCF_943734655.1 of Sabethes cyaneus. Classification (NCBI taxonomy): domain Eukaryota; kingdom Metazoa; phylum Arthropoda; class Insecta; order Diptera; family Culicidae; genus Sabethes; species Sabethes cyaneus. The sequence continues at coordinate 232,997,351 of NC_071354.1, forward strand.
ACAAAAAAAAACGCGATTTGAAAGAATTGAAATTTATATTACGGAAACGGGCTAACTAATTTATACTTAGGTTCGTCAAAGGATTTTAGTACCTCAACGAAGGAAACGACTAAAACGCTGCGGGATCTCCTTTCAGTTGTGACAGTTTTATACCGATGAAAATTGTGCTTTTAGCTTTCACAGCGCAATGAATAAATTCATCGATTATTTTAGAAACTTGGATGAACACAAAACGGCTGCTGAGAGAATAGCGAGATAGACGAAAAACGTGCGTCAGCCTGGACCTTAAAGTTGGATTTGCAACTACCTGGACAATAAATTAGAGATGAAATCGGAATTGAATTGGAAATGAAATTGGACTTAAATTGGACCTGACTTGAAAGAGAACTTGAAATTGAAGTTGAAAGTAGAGTACCATGAATATAGATCAGTTTACTCTACTTGGTAATCCTTAAAATTGAATTGAAAATTGGATTTAAAAGTGGACATGAAACTAAAATTATGGTTGTACATTAATTTAGACATGGATTTGCTATGCTAGACGACGGAGAACAAATCGTAAGAATCGGCATTGATCCGACTCAATCTTTTCTGGCCAGTTTTGATGCCGCAGACGAAACCGGAAGACGAATCTTAAAGTACAGCATAAAGATTTACGGTCCCAAATGGCAACCTTGTGGAATTCTAGACGAGGCCGCAAACGCATTTGATTGAAACCCTGCAACTGTCATTATCAGTTTACGACCAACGAGGTAGGAACTAAACCAACTCAACACACGAATACGAAAATACGAGTTTTACTGTACAGGGTCAGTAGTAATAACTGTCAGTAAAGGAAATCGTCACAAGAATGAGACACTTGCATAAATTTTAATTTTGAGTGTATTTCGTTTAATGTATATCCATAACATTTGGCTTAAATTAGTTCAATTCCAATCTTTCCCTATTTGCTTTAATTACCCCTTACAATCGTTGCACAGTGCTTTGAATGCTCGGAATCGAGAACTTTTTAATAACTCTTTTCATAGTGTTTTTTCAATATGGCGTCTTCGGTAGAATTTTTGTATATCAATAGACGCAACGACTGGTGGTTAGTATTAGTTCGGAACTCAAACACAGGTGGCGCTGCAAAATGTAACTTTCTAATTTGATAATATAGAGCTACAGTATGTTCGAGAAAGTTGTATGTAATCTTATTATGAAGCTTTGTGCCGAAATCATTATTCCTCCAAGTATCACAATTTTTGAGATAAGCGTCTTTCATGACAGACCACCATAAATCGGGGTTTTCACTATAGCTTCAAAACTATGTGATTTAGGGAAAAATAATGTTCTGTAAACATTTGCATCTCTTAAAAGCACACATTTTTGCAGGAGAAACCAAACACGTATCTTCTATACAGAGCGAGTTATTGAACGATTTAGGTAAAAATTAGCCATATTTCGTACTTCTATAGATTAAAAAGTTGCAAAAACTGGCAATTGAAATATAATATAATATTATTAAAATCAAAATGGCAAATTGCTGTATTTTCTCGGTTTAATTTAGATAGATCGAACTATTACAGTTATTTTTACGCTCTGGAACAACAGAATGTTGTAAGATCGAAGCGAAATTACGAAGGCGGAAGTCGAAGACTAAAACCCTAAGCGAGTCTCCAGTCTCAATCCCAATTCTTCTTAATCAATCAATCAATTCTTCTTGGCTGAGGCGCTACAAATCAAAGTTAATTAAAAGTAATCGTGCCATGCCTGATCGATGGTGTAGTAACCGAAGGGAAGCTCACAATCGAAGATATTTTACAGTATGGTATAGCTTATTTCAGGGACCTGATGTTACAGAAGGTAAAGCTGCTGGATTCAAGCAACTGCAATCAATCGAAGAATACTCAGCCGTAAACGGAGCCCTTACCGCATCATGAAGGGCTCTGATGTCGCGTAGTTTTCTTTCCCCTCAACTTTATGGCGAGCAAAATAAAAAATTCACTTCTAAGCACCGCTTTATAAAGTCGGAACCAATGGAGTTAGAGGACGCGCAATCAGTCGAACGAAGGAGGAAGAGCTGGACGACATCTTCAACCTCGACAGCGACTCGCTTTATAAAGGATTTACAGTCTCTTCGCTGATCCTGAGTTCACCAAAAGGGAGCGTGCAAAGTCTAGCGGATAATCTTCTCGATTTGGAGACGCCACCAGACGATGATGGGTCACCAACGTTGTCTCATGCTGGTCTCAAGCGGCTCTCCAGTGCTTAGAAAAGGCGGCACAAGCTGTATCTCAGCCAGGAAACTGGCTCTACGTTCAGTCGACCAGCAATCGCAACCTCTCGAGCAGAGCAAGCGGCAACAGTCAACGGAAACTGTTGTCACCTAACACCAGCACAAAGGGTCCTAGTACTAAACGACCTAGAAGGCGCAAAAATAAAAGGCCATCTGGGCTCAAACCTCATAGTGTTTCTTATAGTAAGATGGCAGATGCCTACAGCATCGCAATCACGTCGAGTGTTTACCCATTTACTATACTTGCTGCGGATCAGCTTACGGCTATTCGCAACGAAATCCTGAACGGCATTGCGGAATAGGATTCTCCAGCCATTCGGCTAAACCTCATGTGCTTTGTAACTAACACGTTGAGGCGCATAGAGCAACGGGTAGACGCAATATACATTGACTTCGCTAAGGCCTTCTACACGCGCTAACTGTTGAAAAAATGAGGCGTCTAGGTTTGCCGGATTGGATTTGTAACTGGTTGTACTCTTATTTGACTGGCCGGACGGCTTCCGTGAATGTTCAAGAAACTAAGTCATATAGCTTTGTCATTCCGTCCGGAGTACCTCAAGGCAGTATCCTAGGACCAATAATCTCTGTACTTTTCGTGAATGATATTTGCGATTGGATCGATTCCGAGAAATTGTTGTTCGCTGACGACCTAAAAATCTTCCGTACTATCATTTCCTCTCTCGATCGCGATGCTTTGCAAAGTGATATTAACAACCTGCTTCGTTGGTGCCTCGTAAACGGTATGGAAGTGAATGTATCGAAATGCAACGTTATTTCTTACTGCCGCTTTCGCAATCCACAACGATTTACATGCTGCATACACGCACACGACACGATACGACGCTGCAGCTTCGTCAAGGATCTGGGGGTTACAATCGACAGCAAGATAAAGTTCGACGAGCACATTAACACGATTTCGTCCAAAGCGTACGCCATTCTTGGTTTCATCTGTCGGGTTGCCGCTGATTTTGAAGATATTTATGCTTTGAAAACGCTGTATTGCTCGCTTGCTCGCAGTATTCTGGAGTATGCCGCACCGGTATGGTCACCATATAATGTTACTCACCCCAATAAAATTAAAAGCGTTCAACGTGCATTCTATCGGTATGCTCTGCGCCGTTTGCCATGGCAGAACCCGCTAGACCTTCCTGCTTATGAAAATCGTTGCCGGTTAATAAGACCCCATACGTTAGCAGGAAGAAGAGTATTGTCGCGAAGATTATTTATTTTCGACTTACTAACGGGACACACTAACGTGTGACGACATCGAAACAGTAAGATGGCTGGAGACTACGGTACCAACCCTCTAGCCGTGCGATAAAGCGCTGCTACGAACATACACGATGAAGGACCTCGCTAGGCCCCTTGAATCCATGGGGTATTTTTCGAGCAGTGTGGATACCTCGAGCGAGAGGATCCTCCGGAACTACTCCAAAATCAGAAGGACCACTTCTCTACACAAACGTGGCGAGTACTTCGTCGCAGTGCGACAGAGAACACCGTCGAACTGGCGTTGGAGATAGACCTCCAGGTACGTCGGCTACGGTTGCGTAGGGGAATCTGCATCAACCATCTACTAATGTCCGCACGTTAGTGGCGGTTGCGAAGGTTCGCAAGGTTTCCCGAAAGGGAGCTCTGCGTCAACCGCCAATCACTCGCACAACTCAGAATTGGCCGAAAAGCGCCGACTGTAATTCGGTCTTCAGTTGACTGCAGCCATCGAAGCCCTCTGATGCAGGGAAGCAGGCAAATCAAGAAGACGTCCACGCCACTGGCAGCCGTCCGTCAGATTCTCAGTCTAACGACTCTGCCAAGGACGGCAAACCAGTAATATAGCGGGGAGGCTTCGCTGCGTGCATGTAAACGTTCATTATGCCAACGGCGCTTCCAGTGTTGTTACTGGCGGAACCAGAGGGGTTCCACCTACTATACCCCTGGTCCCTGGTCGAACCACTGGGGACCGTCTGGGGTGGGTGCTCACGACCTCTTTTCACACCCGAGCACGAGCGTGAGGCTCTAACAGCTCAAGGTCGGCTCTGGCCTAGTTCGTTAATCAGGACTGTGATATGAGTGTGTATGCGCAAGGAAAAAGCTAGTGGATACAATTTAAACTTTTAATGATCCCTAACATGTACATTATTCTGTGTGTGAGTGTTAATGTAAGTGTGGTCAATGTGGGTGGTTCGGTGGACGCCATTACCTGGTAGGCTGGTCATTAACAGTGACAGGATGATGTGAGGATGACGATTTCCTTCAGCTGGACTTTCCAAGGGTGCTTCTGACCTACCACTGGCTTCACGGAACAATCCTCGTACCGTCGCGGCTACAGATTTCCTCGGCTGGCAGTTCTCGATCGAAGCAAGATGACACGTGGTTGTCGCCGGGTGGACGCTACTCCTATATACCCATGCGATCCTATGCTGACGGAGCTTTGCCTCGCCGTGAGCTCACGGGAAGGTCGCAGTGTTTTATTGGAGACCGCTTTCAGCGGCTCAGTGATGACACGTGGTGAATGGCTAATCGGAGATCGGATTGGCCCGCCGCTTTGTTGGTTACCAGTCTTGGGACGTAATTCGCCTTTTACTAGGCTAACGGCCGCTCGTTATCTGCCGGAAATATTCCTACGGGGCCAATCTGGTGGGCTCTCGTAGGCTCCAGCTTCCTATTACGGGTCCTAAGTGAAGAGTGAATAGATATATCCAGTGTAACCAGGATTTTTGGCTGCGATATTCCGCGCAGGTATTTAGGTTTTCGCTTGGTTTTATAAACTAATTTTACCTGATTCGACTCTCTTCTACTTTTACTATTAATCTTTCACTATAAACTAACTCACAGCTTTTTCAAACTTTTCTTCTATTTTCACGCCTTCGTCCACTCACAAGCTTTTCGCTCGACAGTTAGTTAGAAAATGACGGCGGAGATCAGGAAGCTTGTCGCCATCAATACCTTTTATCGCCATCTCTTCATTTTCTGCTATCTCCTTTTACTTCCTTTTCAACCACCCACTGAACTGACATCGAACCGGTTATTTAATCGTTTTTCGTGTAGTGTCATGTGTGCTTAATTCTAGCCCTATTTGTTGAGTGTATATCTGAATTGGCCGTATTTACTTAAGCGCTCCGGAGGCTTTATATAAATAATAAATCTGACAAACTTTACCCTTAACTAATTAAATAACATATAATATAAATGTTACGAACGGTAACAGTGTCTTGGTCGAAGCTTCGCCCACCACACGATTTGGGGCAGCAACGATAACAAGGATAACAAGGATGAGTACCTACTTGAATACTTAACTGCTAACAATGTTAATGTATGCAATGTAGGGAGCGTCCCCGCTTTTGTTAATGCTATCAGAGATAAGGTCCTCGACCTCACTCTGTGTAGCACTTTTATAGCAGAGAAGGTCAAAAACTGACATGTCCCTAACGAACCTAGTTTATCACTCAGCTAGCCAGAGGTGGCATAAACCGCAGCGCAGACCAAAAGACACACATTCTTAAACAACACAACACTCGCCATGTGGTGTGTGTTCGCCCACAAATTCCCTTCAGTGTCTCTTTTGCTAAACACGCTCTTTCGTGTTTTACGCGCACCAACAAAAGGCAGTCGCAAACGCAGAGTGATAAATTTGCTGCGTGCTTTACCACACCAAGAGCCGCACTCTGCGCGGCTGGATTGTACACCCTGCGCTGGGTCATTTGAAGTGGTGTGATTGAAAAAAACATTTTTACTGTTGTGGTGCCTGATCCGTACTAACTTAACATAGACCATATTAGTTGTTCAGTGCAGCGTGTATTTTCACTTTTAAAAGGGCAGAAAATTTGTAAATACAAAACAATTTTTTTGCGCAATTCCGCACGGAGTGTGGCAAAGGGCAGCACCAAGTGCTGTTTGTCACTCACTGGGCGATTTTCACCGAGTGCTGTCGTTCGCTCCCACTCTGCTTTCGCTCGTACGCTGTGTGCATATTAGCTGTAGAGGTGTGCAGGGCTGTCATTCGCTCACACTATGCGCCCAATGTTCCAATATTATGCCTTGTCGCACAGAGCGATTCGGCAACACACCTCTACAGCTAATATGCACACAGCGTACGAGCGAAAGCGGAGTGGGAGCGAACGACAGCACTCGGTGAAAATCGCCCAGTGAGTGACAAACAGCACTTGGTGCTGCCCTTTGCCACACTCCGTGCGGAATTGCGCAAAAAATTGTTTTGTATTTACAAATTTTCTGCCCTTTTAAAAGTGAAAATACACGCTGCACTGAACAACTAATATGGTCTATGTTAAGTTAGTACGGATCAGGCACCGCAACAGTAAAAATGTTTTTTTTTCAATCACACCACTTCAACTGACCCAGCGCAGGGTGTACAATCCAGCCGCGCAGAGTGCGGCTCTTGGTGTGGTAAAGCACGCAGCAAATTTATCACTCTGCGTTTGCGACTGCCTTTTCTTGGTGCGCATAAAACACGAAAGAGCGTGTTTAGCAAAAGAGACACTGAAGGGAATTTGTGGGCGAACACACACCGCATGGCGAGTGTTGTGTTGCTTAAGAATGTGTGTCTTTTGGTCTGCGCTGCGGTTTATGCCACCTCTGGAGGTGTGTTGCCGAATCGCTCTGTGCGACAAGGCATAATATTGGAACATTGGGCGCATAGTGTGAGCGAATGACAGCCCTGCAGCTAGCACCAACTCGTATATCAATGTACGAAAACTATCGTAAATATATCCTAACAAACTCGAAATCGTAGCTAAAGCTGGATAAAGTGGGATGTATATGGGATGAGTGGGATGTATCGTATATAATGATAATGATTGACATACATACGACTATATAAGTATATAAATACTAATATAGTCGTAACGCACAAAATTATTCGTAATCACGTATATCGCCTCTAAAGTAGTACGGATATGCCAATTTTGCGCATGAAATACGATTTATGTGGCATGTATACATACATATGAACATACATATGTATACATATGAAAATGCCAGCTGGGCAGACCACAGGCATATCGACTTTAATATTGAGGCAAACTCACACAGGAGAGAACAATACAGAAATCCGAAGAAAACAAACTGGAGCTCGCTCAGAGTACATCTGGGTAGCTCTCGGAACTTCTGTCATATCAATATATGCACACCAGTTAAGCTGGATGTTGCAGACAATGACCTACAGAGTAGGATCATTGATCCTTATACCGCTAACTGTCCATTAATCACGCTGATAATCTGCCGTGACGTGCCGTGTTGGAATGAATCGCTCAGCAGCCTTCGTCGGGAGGCTAGGTGTCCCTAACCAAATACAACGCAGAGCTTCGCAAAGCCAAAAGAAAGTCTAGAGTCAAGTTTTGCAAAAGCATCCAGACTCTGCCTGAGGCGGCGCGACTCCAAGAATTAGCAAGATCTTAATTAACATTTACCGCTTTTGCAACTTAGAACTAGAAAGTTCAGTGCACTTGCTCTGCTCCTGTGGAGCTCTTGCGTCTTTCAGATACCGTTTCTTTGGAAGCTACCTATTAACTCCATACTCTTTAAGGAAACTCCATCGCAAGAAGGTTATTGAATTTATTAGTCATGTAGTACCTAATTGAGTATGAGCAATTCTTAAATTGTTCGTAAGCAATTCGTAAGCAATCGAGGTCAGCTACAAAAGGCAGTCTTCGTGACTGTCGCAGTGGTATTTTAGAACCCTCTTGCATATAAGAAAAAATGTTTGGGTTGAAATCAAACTTTCCACTTCCCCGGCGCCAAAAATCCCTAGTGCATTGAATTCATATTCCGTGATCAAAACGCAAAAGAGATTACTACAATTCTCTGACAATCTTCACTGTAAGCACCCTCAGATTCGTTTAACAGGACCAATCAAGAAGTTAGTGTAGCGCCTTGGTGATTCTCATGAAATCCACACTGTAAGTGCCCACAGAATCTTTGGACAGAACCAATCAGGACGCATTTCTTTACTGTATCGTCTTGGTGAATCTAAAGAAAACCTCACTGTAAGCGCCTTCAGATTCGTTCGACAGGACCAATCAGGAAATCTTCTGTTAGTGTAGCGCCTTAGTGATTCTTATGAAATCCTCACTGAAAGCGCTTTGCACTGATTTTTCACTTAACAACTGTTAACGTCCTCAAACTCATGACGTTTGACAGAAGGCAAGATCAATTCAGGAAGCATTGATAAATCAAATGAATACTCATAACGATGGACTACCTATACCAATCAAGAAAAATTGTGGTAGATTAGCTCCTTTCTAAATTAGTTTAAAAAAAATAGAGTTTGCGGGAACTGGTTATTCGCCAACTACCAGCGACTATCCTATATAACACCTCTGGATTCAAGTCAGGTGAAAAGGCAGGTCATTCTTTCGAAGAAATAATATCCGGAAAATTGTCCTCATACCAAGCCTGGTTTTGAAGAACCATTTGCTTCCCATCGTCATAAAAACATTACAAGAATGCACCGTACTGCTTCCAAAAAGATTCTGCACCGTCTCACCAGGCGAATTTTTCATGCCGAATTTTCTTGATTTTTCAAACAATCGAATTGCTTTATTTTTATTTTGTATGATTAATGCACTTGTCTCGACCCCGCTGAGTTCCGTTTTAAAACCAACTCAAAACACTTTGGCATACGATTTACTGGAACAAAATCCTTTGTAAAGTGATTGCAAGTAAACAAAAGTCCGATAAACCAACCAACCGAGCCAGAAATAAAAAAAAATAAACCCTACTTCCGGACGCTTACACCTACTACCTCATCTTCGTTTTTTGTGTGCACCGGCAAAGTGTTGTTCATTTGAGCTTGAAATAAAGTAAAAGCCGATTGAAAGTAAAACGATATCCGCTCCTTTTGAAGAGATAGAGAGAGACGCCCGTCTCGGAAGTTTCATTTTATGCCTACGGCTTTCTTCAACTTGCTGTAACATAAGGGCAGGGAGCTAAGGGATGCTGGTTTAATCGGCCGCCCTTTGAAACTGGAAGAGGAAATTCAATCCTTGCAATAAAAGACAGAGTATGTTAACATATCAGGGGTAATTTAAATGGAAGGTTAGGTACGACGACAACGATAAGCCTGAAAGACGTTTTTCTATTCGGTTGAGCTGAATAGCTGAGGCAATTCATTGCCTGGAATTATCGGGTGGTGCAGATTAGTTCATCCAGATGAAAATAATTATGCTCGAAAAAGAAAGCCAACCAGTTTTCCAGCTGGGATAATTTTACCGGTTTAAATTCAATATTGGATATAGTTTTGTAATTATTATTTTTTAATGCATTTTCTTGGTTGGACTTCTAAATGTTAAATTACGTTACAAAATATTTGTAACCCAACAAAGAAAAGAAGTTTGAGTAATTTCAAAGAAAATAAATTACTTCTTTGATACCTCACTTCAGAATCTGAAAGGAACGTTTAAGGTTTTTTGTCGATTGTCAATTTCGAACTCAAAAATCATCTAACTAAATTATCCCCAAAAGTATAGCAGACCAAAACTTTTGCCAATAATTGAAATGGCGCCTCCAAACCGGGTCGAGACCTACCAGTGAAACTTACAACTAAAAAAAAATCGTAAAAGAAATGACAAACAACCATTAGTGACGATTGATTCCGATATATCTTCTCCGAGTAAACTTCCCCCGGAGGAGAAGCAGCAAAACCAGCTCGGTTCAGTGAAATAAAGGTGTCGACAAGTGGAATTGAATAAATTCAATTTCGCAGCTCTGGCAAAGTGAAAAGGGACTTGAAATCGACCCACATCGGCAGTTACACCTTATCGTATACGCACTTTGGTGGATGGCCCACATTGCGTAGGTGTGAATGAATCGCAAACAAGTCAACTAATAAAATAAGATTTCCCCGAAAATAAAGCCTCTGACCTTGACAAAGCGTACCTACAACCCACTGTTTATGGATGTAGACATTCTATTATTTTTCTTTTACGTCGTACACAAATTCTACATTGGCGCTTCGATGAAACTCCTACAGCGTTGGCTTCCTGCTTCTATGCTCACATCAGACACAGTTACGTAACGACGACTGGCTCAGCTTGTGGCTTCATTGTGAGGCTTTTCCAGCAGAAACCCTCTATCGAGGAAAGAAATCTAGAATGTGATTCTCATGAGGCGAGCCGGCGGTTGGCGCCTTTCCACGTCGTTTGAGCGCTAGCGAGCTGTGAAATGAAAATTGTGTCTTTGATTTCTATTTGGTCGCGAGTTCTTTTCATACCTACCTACCTACTTGCAACATGAAAAGTGATTTCACTTTTGAATTGATGTTTGATTAAAAGGAAGGAAATAAGTCACATGTTGAATGCGTTTCAATCGGATTTTAGAGGTTTCCCAATTTGTTTCAGCTTTTGTGTGAAAGTCACTACATATTCATCATCATCATCATCATGTTGAATTTGCAAGCAAGCAACTTGAAACTTATGCTCTCTACTCTCCATGGTGTACGAAACAAGTTCGGTATTAAATTCATGACATGATAATTGGCCGTCCTGTTATTTTAGAACAGGTTCCCCCCACCCGTTGTTTTGTGTTTTCAAAATAGGTACCGGACAAAGTTTCAAGTACACACGGCTATAATCACCAAAAAGGTTATTCGAGATGCGCCAGAATGCCGCACTCTCCAGTGTCACATAAATAAAAGTTGACATCTTTATTTTCCCGGCGGCAGCCCGCTGACCGACCAACGGACCGGATGCAAAAGCAGCATGTAATCTACTTTCTTGGAGTTCGAAACATCTTCCAGCAAAGCACCGATGGTCCAGCCTGCCTGGCAGGTTGGCAGGAGTCTGGTTCGTAGATCACCACAAACCAAGCACAGGCCAGGCACGTCTCCCAGTCACCGCCAGTCAGCGAGATGTTGCTCATAAACAAAAAGCCTATTATTATACAACAGTGCCAGTAGTGGTTGCTATTTTCCTCCGAAGCACACACACAGCTGCCAAGTTTTCCAAGGGAGACCACGACAGACCAGACGGCCGGGGCGCTGACCATTATCTTTCACGCCACTGTTGCTGCTGCACCACTCCGTCCGGGGGTGGGCGGTCTAGTGAGGTCAGAGGCCTCTAGGGCAATAGGGTGGCAGTTTCTTCTTCCTGAGCCAAGGCCCCGGCTAGCCGGTAAACCACAGCTCAGCATCTCGGTCCAACAGCAGTCTGTTGGCTAAAGTTGACTTTAATCAATAAGCTTTTTCGGCATGGTCCTGCTCGGTCTACCGCCCAGCCAGTTTCACCAGTTTGTGGCACTTGTTGGCGAAACACAAGGAAAAGTTTTCATCGAAGCAAAAGAAAACAGCAACAGCAAAATTATTGCACATGTAATAAATAAATCTAATTGGATCACACGGTCGGACGGCGTCAAAACGGGAGAGGCGTAAAACGCTCGCCCCGGCTGGCTGGCGGAATGAAATTCGTTTTAGTACCTACCATAGCATAGTCAGGAAAAAAGTTGTAGGCTTCGTTTGTGACAGGTCCCAAAATTGTCTGTCCACAGAGCGTTCGGCTGAGCTGAGCTTTCGGTTGTTAAATAAACTGTCAGGACATCCGTCCGGCTATAAAGAATATTGCATTTGGAAACTGTCAGACTGTTAGCCGATTTAAGCTGTCCGGGATCACCAGGCCGAACATGCTGAATCGGTTCGTTTTGCATGCATTTGGTAAAAGGGTGTTTCCTGTCAGCCTACATGTGGAAATGATTTAAAATTTCATTTAGAAAGTACCGCATATTTCAATGTGAAAATTCTGCAGATTGTGTTTAAATTAAATCTAATATTGTTAGTGTTCTTTTGTAAAGTTAAAAACAATCCTTTTCACTGTCAACTGAAAGTTATTTATGACCTAAAAACAAGACCAAGTATCAAGCAGCGTTGCTAGAAACGGTTGTTCCACACTAGTATAAATTTCAAGATGGGCCGCAGTTGGTCGGAACAGAGTGCGTCCAATATAGTCATAGATTAACCCATAGGAGAAGGCACACTGATTTGTTGCACTTTTTGTTGCGGATTCTAATGGCTCCTCGGTTGTGAGGAACGGATTTTAGTCTCGTAGTTCGCATGGACCAGCAAATGACGGAATAAGCTTCTAATTTATATCGCACTGAGAAGTACGACGGCGGTGCAGTGATCGATGGTACCGCGGATCGTGCAAGAAATTGTTCACTGTCGAATAACATAAATAATACAGTTAAGTTGACATGAAATGTTCGCTAAATAAACAGATTTACGAGTTATGTAAGAGTTTTATTTTTTTTATTAGATTTATTTGACATTCTTCTTATACAACAATTCCATAAAAGAATCAAAATTTAAAAGTGCTCTAATTTTGGCCAAAAAGAAGCTCGCCGGCTTTTGGGATTTTTTCAACTCAGAAAAGTCACATGTAACAGGCGGCAGTACTTTAGCGAGTAAAACATTCGGGTACCAACCGAAAGAGCACCCCTGGGCGAAAAGTGGAACTATTTTCATTTGAACATTTGGGGTCTTTTGTTCTTATGAATAGCGCCCACAATCTTAATGAGTCAAAAGTTAGTCATCGCCATAATAAAAATAAAAAATAACCTTTTTTATGTTTGGAAATATAGATATAGTTTCTTCGGCAAAGTAGTAAAAAATGTAAAAACAAGCAACTTTGCCATAGCTTAACGAGCCTGTGGGGTAAAAAGGGGCAAGTGGATTTATGAAATCAGTTCAATCAACTATGATGCAAGTAAGCTCTTTGAGGTGGCTGGATACTTTGATCAAGTTTACGTAGACATTCCGAATATTTTTGCTGTTTTATTTCACCAATAACCTCATACATTACTACCGGGCTTAAATCGGAGGACTCCTGGGACCATTCAAACATTTTAAATAAAAATAACGAGTAATTGATCTTCCTTTAACTAACTGTGATTTTAGGATGGCAACAGTAGATTTTCTTCATATTCTTTAATAAAAGGTGTTATAATCATAATTTGATCGACTTAAACTTTCGCATTGCTTTTAATCGTGCAATTTAAAAATAGGAACATCCTTCATTTTCGTGGCGTGGAATGATGCCTCTGTTTTGATATTTGTTCTTTAAAATGGGCTCAAAACAAGAGTAGAATAAAGCATCGAAATTTTCCTTGCATAGCGCAAAAATCTAAATTACTCTCACTTCAAATTAGCTAAATCGTTGAAAGTGGCCAAATCAACTGTTCCCAACGTATTAAAGATGTTCGGGGAACATTTATCGGTGGTCAAAAAGCCTTGATCGAGGGGAAATTGATCGACAATAAAAGTTGTTGCCAGCACTTTCAAGCAGAGCCCCAAATTCTCGGAAAAAAGCGAATCCTGAAATTAAATAACAAAGAAATCTTTCCAATTAAATTCTACTATGTAAATTTATTCGCAACAGAAACGTATTTCGCGTACGACTTGCAGGCCTAATTAGTGTCTGTTTTCGAACACAGACACTGATGAAGTTTGCAAATCGCAGGCGAAATACGTATCTGTCGCGAATAAATATACATAGTAGAATTTAATTGGAAAGATTTCTTTTTTATTTAATTGAAGGTTTCGTCATTCTCCTAAGACGCTCCAAAAACTTCAGTCAAAAAGCGAATGTCCACATCCGTGCCTTCAGTAATAAACCCTTACGGTGGTAGTGACTTCAAATCGCGAAGATAAACACCACAGGATGGCCGAGACACTATACCGGAACATGTGTGTTTCATGTTGGACGATGGACCGACAGCTTAGTAAAGATCCGGTTTGTTAAGAGATATTTACGATTATTTTCGTACATTGATATACGAGTTGGTGCTGGCTGGGGATTTCTTTTCAGGGACTATCCCGATTAAGAACCGGTGACCTACGTTACGGATGTTTGGGAATTTATTCTCAGCAACTTACGAGCAATATATTTAAAAGATAAATACGAATAAGTTTGAAATAAATTTCCCACGAGCAGTAGCAGTCATCGTTTATCACCACTATATGGATGATTACCTGGATGAAAATCTATGATGCTAGTCTTTGGGGCCTCTTCCGCAGTTCCAGAACTCTTTGAAACTGCGGAAGCGATCCCAAAGACTAGCATCACCTCGAGCAGTGGCTTTATAGAACTTTTGTTTAGAAGCTACTCAAGATCCATCTTCACGTACATTTTGTCATCCATGTGGAGGTATCCTTCGTACTTCGTAAGAATCTTCTTGTACAATCTCTGTATCTCTGGGTACTTCATTTGGCCACTAAATTCTGTTTCAGTATCTTGCTTTCTTACTGGTCCGAAAAGATGAAAATCCTTCTCACAGCCGAATCCTTCTGGCGGTGCTTTGGCTGGTATTGAATTTCTTGGCGATATCATTATCAATGTTGTTGTGAGAGAGAATGAGAACCATAGCATTCAATGCTTACGCCACTCATCCAAACGTAAGACAAACAGCCATCGTTGCTGTGTGCCGACATTCTGCTACCTAAAAAGCAAAGCCGTGGGCTTAAGCCGTCATTAGACATTATCCTTCTTTATCGACAGACTTCGCAGCCGGCTGTTAGAGTACAGGAAAATTACGGGGCCAGTATAATGATCCTACTGAATCTATCTAGCAAGCACCGCTTAGCCGAGATTCGAACATACGACGACTAGCTTGTTAGACCAGCATCGTACCTCGAAGCTAACTGGGCGGTTCACATTCTGCTACTTACACACTAGCGAATGCCCAGCCTCATTGCGTTTTCCTGCATAGCTTACTCGCGAGTCAAATAACTCGTGAGCAATCAACTGCCCGTAAGGGCTAATGGCACACTGTAATACAATTCTTGCATTAATTTTTCTTTTCTTCTTTATCTTATCTTCGCCCTTGATTCTACTCACGGGCGGGGGTGCTAGCCCTCGCGAGTAATCGGTATCAGTAGCTCGGGCTACAATGACGAACGAGAGCGACGACCGTAGCTGTTAGCTAAATGCACACTAGCAAAAGTTCGTCGCAGTGCAAGAATACATAAGAGAGAGAGACCTCAAAAGGAATGCTTATGCCGACCTGTTCGTTAGAATGAGTACGCGTGTGTGAGAAAATTAGACCACACAAGTGTGGGCTTCGTAACACTGATCATTATCCGACAGCCCTGGGTTTGCCCTAATCGTTCTCAAAACCTTGGAATGCAGTTTCTGACCCTTAGGTTTCACTACGATACCTTTTATGATCCTGCCGATTGCTAGTATGCCGCACAAGGAAATGTTTGCGACCGCTGTACATGGTTGATTTAGCCAATTTTATTGTCATCCCGATTTTTAAACCTGACCACGTCGGATTTTCAAAGTGGGTATCCAAAATTGACTTTCGGTTCGCGGCTTCAATCAAGCGTAACTTCTTTGAAATAAAATAAATTGTGACTAAATTTTCAGCACTGGAAGAAGAAATATTTCAAAACATTTCCAGATAAATTGCTGTCAAAATATTCTGCGCCAGTCGATTTTTTACTAAAACGTACTTGGCAGAACAAGCATCGCTTGTTTCAGGCACCACTCGGAGCGCACAGTGGTCCAAAAGGGCGAAAGTGGAACTTTTTTCCTACCGTTTTTTTTTCATTTAATCATTTTTGTTCGTATGAGTATCCCGCATAATATAAAAATGTCAAAAGTTAGTCATCGCTTACTATAATATAAATAGAAAAATAACTTTTGTGTGTGTTTTTTTTTTGTATGGGCTTATCACTTTGACCACAACATTATTGATCTATTGTAATGTTGCCCGGGTGTATTCTGCACTGCATTTCTGTGCTTTATCGTTATTGAGTAAACGATAAACGAGTAAACTTTTGTGTTAGACAATATAGACATAGTTTCTTCGGCAAAGTTTTAAAAACAAGTAACTTTGCTGGGCTTCAAATGGTGAGTTGACAACCTGGAAGGAGCGTCAAACACAGCTCTGGTTCTCACAAGCTCCCGCCTCACGCCTCCACGAGTCATATGATACCAAATGCGGCGTAGCCTGGGCAATGTTGTCAATCTGACAATAGCGAAGTGAGGAGGTGCGACGCGAATACTGGCGCGGTAACCATAGCATGGCGGTAGAGGAAATGCTTCGTCAAACACGAGCGTCTGTCCACCAAGGAGGTGCGGCTCAAACAGCGTCTGTTCTCCATGTTAGGGGCGGCTGATTATTATACTCGTCCTTATGCCAGCAGGGACTCTAAACAGTGCTGTGCACGATGGTCCTCCGGCGAGACAGGGGGTTAGGGGCAGGCCCAACAAGCCGCCCTGGAAAACTAAAAGTTACCAACAACGAAGAAGAAAATAGGGATCGGAACAATCGGCGTCGACCCACGCGACGAAATAAGGACTACGATTGGAAACTCGGGACATGGAATTGCAAATCGCTCGGCTTCCCGGGTTGCGATAGGATAATATATGATGAATTACATCCCCGAAACTTCGAAGTCGTAGCAGTGCAGGAACTTTGCTGGACAGGACAGAAGGTATGGAAAAGCGGGCATCGAGCGGCTACTTTCTACCAGAGCTGTGGCACCACCAACGAGCTGGGAACCGGCTTTATAGTACTGGGAAAGATGCGCCAGCGTGTGATTGGTTGGCAACCGATCAACGCAAGGATGTGCAAGTTGAGGATTAAGGGCCGTTTCTTCAATTACAGTATCATCAATGTGCATTGCCCACACGAAGGGAGACCCGATGATGAGAAGGAGGCGTTCTATGCGCAGCTGGAGCAGGTGTATGATGGCTGTCCGCGACGGGACGTGAAAATCGTCATCGGTGACATGAACGCGCAGGTAGGACGGGAAGCTATATATAGACCGGTAATCGGGCCAAACAGCCTGCATGCCGCAACGAACGACAACGGCCAACGATGCGTAAATTTTGCAGCCTCCCGCGGAATGGTAGTCCGAAGTACCTTCTTCCCCCGCAAAGATATCCACAAGGCCACCTGGAGATCACCAGACCAACGAACAGAAAACCAAATTGACCATATTCTAATCGACGGTAAATTCTTCTCTGATGTTATAAACGTTCGCACCTACCGCAGTGCGAATATAGATTCGGATCATTTCCTAGTTGCAGTTTGCATGCGCTCAAAACTCTCGACGGTGCATAACACGCGTCGAAGTCGTACGCCGCGACCCAACATCGAGCAGCTACGAGTCACCGGAGTTGCCCAGGAATACGCGCGGCAGCTGGAAGCAGCGCTACCAACGGAAGAGCAACTTGGCGCAGCAACTCTTGAAGATGGTTGGAAAGGCATTAAGACCGCCATCGGTAGCACTGCACTAGCGGCACTAGGTACAATGAATCCGAACCGAAGAAACGATTGGTTCGACGGCGAATGCGAGCAATTAGTGCAGGAGAAGAATGCAGCACGTGCGAGGATGCTGCAACACCGTACGAGGGCGAATGTGGATCGATATAAACAAGCACGGAACAGGCAAAACTCGGTCTTCCGGAGGAAAAAGCGCCAACAGGAAGATCGGGATCGCGAGGCGATGGAAGAACTGTACCGTGCTAACGATAAACGGAGGTTCTACGAGAAGTTAAACCGCTCGCGCAAAGGCCATGTGCCGCAGGCCGATATGTGTCGAGACTCAGACGGTAATCTTCTCACGAACGAACGTGAGGTGATCGAGAGGTGGAAGCAGTATTATGACGAGCACCTTAACAGCGATGTAGCTGAACATGGAGGTGACGATATGGCAATAGATCTTGGAGTACGTGCAGAAGACGACAGAATACCAGCCCCTGACCTCCAGGAGGTAGCAGAAGAGATCGGTCGGCTGAAGAACAATAAAGCGGCTGGGGCTGATCAGCTACCCGGCGAGCTGCTGAAATACGGTGGTGACGCACTGGCTAGAGCGCTGCACTGGGTCATTGTCAAGATTTGGGAGGATGAGCTACTACCGGAGGAGTGGACGGAAGGCATCGTGTGTCCGATCTACAAAAAGGGCGACAAGTTGGATTGTTGCAATTACCGCGCAATCACACTGTTGAACGCCGCCTACAAGGTACTCTCCCAACTTTTATGTCGTCGACTATCACCATTTGCAAAGGAGTTCGTGGGGCAATATCAAGCGGGATTCATGGGTGCCCATGCCACCACGGACCAGATTTTCGCGCTTCGGCAAGTGTTGCAGAAATGTCGCGAATACAACGTGCCCACGCATCATTTATTCATCGACTTCAAATCGGCGTACGACACGATCGATCGAGATCAGCTATGGCAGATTATGCACTACTACGGATTTCCGGATAAACTAACGCAATTGGTCAAGGCGACGGTGGATCGAGTAATGTGTGTTGTTCGAGTATCAGGGGCAGTCTTGAGTCCCTTTGGATCTCGAAGAGGGTTACGGCAAGGTGATGGGCTTTCATGTTTGCTGTTTAACATCGCTTTGGAGGGTGTGATAAGAAGAGCGGGTATAGACACGAGTGGCACGATATTCACGAAGTCCGTCCAGCTTCTTGGTTTCGCTGACGACGTTGACATCATTACACGTACCTTTGAGAAGATGGCGGAAACGTACATTGGACTGAAAGCTGAAGCCAAACGGATAGGACTTGTCATTAATGTATCGACATAACAACAACAAAATACATGAAAGGAAGAGGTTCTAAAGAAGTGAATGCTGACCTCCCTCCCCGGATTCATTTAGACGGTGATGAAATCGAGGTGGTAGAAGAGTTCGTGTATCTGGGCTCACTGGTTACCGCAGACAACGACACCAGCAGAGAAATACAAAGACGCATTATGGCAGGAAATCGTGCCTATTTTGGACTCCGTAGGACGCTGCGATCGAACAAAATTCGCCACCGCACGAAATTAACAATCTACAAGACGCTGATTAGACCGGTAGTCCTTTACGGCCATGAGACATGGACTATGCTCGTGGAGGACCAACGCGCCCTTAGTGTTTTCGAACGGAAGGTGTTGCGCACCATCTACGGCGGAGTGCAGATGGAAGACGGAACGTGGAGGAGGCGAATGAACCATGAATTGCATCAGCTGCTTAGGGAACCACCCATCGCTGCCACCGCAAAAATCGGTCGCCTGCGATGGGCTGGACATGTCGTGAGGATGTCGGACGACTGCCCGGTTAAAAAAGTTCTCAATAACGATCCGACTGGAACGAGACGGCGGGGCGCGCAGCGAGCAAGATGGATCGATCAAGTGGAAGGCGACCTGCGGACCCTACGTAGACTACGTGGCTGGCGAATTGCGGCCATGGACCGAGTAGAATGGAGACGACTTCTTCGTACAGCAGAGGAAACCACGGCCTGGAGCTGATTAAGTAAGTAAGTAACTTTGCTGAAAAAATTAAATTTCCATCTTTATCGAGTGGTGAACTATAGAGAATATTCTTTGCGCCTTCCTCTAAAACTAGTTTTTCATACTTAGCTTTTGTTAGTTGCATTTTACAAGAATACATTGGTCTAGACAATTATCGAAGTATTCAAAATACACGTTGTTGCAGAAGACCGTAAATCTCTTGGACCTTTACTTGCTATAAGTTATATTCAAGCTAAAAATTTCCATCACTTCATGAGCCTATGGGGTAAAATGGGGCAAGTGAATTTATAGAATCAGTGCTTCACCTTAACCCGTTATGACCCGGGTATACCTAAATTTGGTCCAAATGTAGTAAAACTATACAATCCATTATATTATGGTTCGAATGTGTCGGGAAACTCAAAATCGTCATTTGGAATGGTTTCAAGGCCAAAATGTCGCAGATTTTATATTTCATACGCGCAATTTCAAACAAACAAATTACAAAGTTATTTACATATTTCTTATCGAATTTTGTGATAGACTTTACATATAAATACCATTTTACATTTCAGGTAATGTTTCGTCACAAAATGTAAACTTTTTCATGCGTTTTGGAGACAAAATTTTTTTCGCCATTTTTTCAACTTATTTCCCGCCATTTATAACAAGTTGAACTGTTGAAAATACAGATGAAGTGACAAAAGCTGACAGATTATCTCACAGACATATCAGATTGATATCTTATCTCTATTGTAGTTATATATTGTAGCAGATATAGTAGGCATAGCATATAGTAGAAG
Organism: Sabethes cyaneus; assembly: GCF_943734655.1. Taxonomy (NCBI): domain Eukaryota; kingdom Metazoa; phylum Arthropoda; class Insecta; order Diptera; family Culicidae; genus Sabethes; species Sabethes cyaneus. Next base: position 233,017,670 of record NC_071354.1, read on the forward strand.
TTGATATAAGAGTGACATTCAGTGCAAAATATATCATTAGGCTTCCAGAAGCGAACGAATAAACGTTGTATTCAATTATTCGCTACAATATTAACAATGCTAACTATTGAAATTCAACAGTAAACAGGTTTTGAAGACGGGGTTTGATAAATCATACGCTAGGACATAAATGGTTAAAGCTTAGATCGAGTACTACAAACTTGTGTAAGTGCCGCTAGTATCCAACCACACAAATGAGAGTACGACAAGCATACGTTTCAGGTGTTTCGCGTTCTCTGTAGGCTCGATGCACGTCCACTTTTTTATAGACACATGGTTTTTTCAGCAAACTTGTAGAAAATATAAAGGCAAACAACTTTGCTAAAAACTGGAATTTCTATCTCTATCGAGTGCAAAGCTATAAAACATTTTCTATGGAAATTCTTTAAAAATAAGTTTTTCATACTTAGCTAATTTACTACCTACCTAGAGACTTACAACCTGCTGGAAAAACATGTTTTGTGTCGTTTAATAATTGTCTAGAACCATATTTTGTTGTAAAATGCAACCAACAGCTAATAAGCTAATTATGAAAACCTTATTTTCAAAGAATTTCCAAAGAATATGCTCTATAGTTGAGCACTCGATAAAGATAGAAGTTTTATTTCTTCAGCAAAGTTGCTTATTTTCATATTATTTACAACTTCGTCGAAGAAACTATGTCCATATTTACTAACACAAAAAAGTTATTTTTAAATTTTTATTATACTATTACTAACTTTTGAGACTTTTATATTAAGCGGGATATTCATACGAACAAAAGTGATATAAATGATTAAATGATATCAAAAGACACTAGCAAAATAGTTCCACGTTTCACCCTTTTGGACCACTGTGGAGCGGCATGGTTGCTACAAACACATGAATGTGCACAACGGATTTCTTCAATAATGGAAAGCAGTGAAGGCACATCTCAGACAGCTTTGAGGTACGATACTGGCCCAACAAGTCAGTCATAGTATGTCCCAATCACGTCTGGGAGAGACAGCTAGAATGTTATTTATTTATGTCATTGGCGTGATAATTTATCTGTCGACGGTTGTAAATAAATAAAATTGAATAGAATACCGATGGAGCACACTTACGAAAATTTTAGCTAAAGCAACTTATTAATAACTTAAATTAAACATATAACAATAAGCTCAACTGTTTTATAATAAGAGTACTACTAGGGTAGCCTCTAACCCTCCTGACACATTCGCGCTTTCTTTTCCCGAGCAAAGTTTGAGAGCAAATTGAAAACAAAATTTGATACCTTAATGTAACGAATTTTGGTTACTCAGTATGATTTCATTTTGGTCGACTTAGTGGTTAAAATATCAAAATTGATTGCAAAAATTCCACGCCGTGAAATAAAATTACATACCTACTACTTTTGCTATCAAAAATATCAAACGGAATACTATTATTAACACAATATTAACGGGAAAGCTGAATTAATTGTCATTTTACTATGGTATTTTACCAAAACGTGCGAGGCACAGTAAACATGGCTTGTTAAAAGCACCGCTCGGAGGGACACGGTAGCTAGACTGTAAATAAAATATTTCTTACGCAGATTCCTCGCGCTCGAGCATAACCTCACGCTTACGATTGCCTGATAAATTGCCACCTACGCATCAAAATGGCAGATGTTTTCATTTGCGTAGTGGAATAGTATTTTGATATGAAATGAAATATGAAATGTCCGTTGCAGATCGGAGTTTACTTAACAACAACAGTAAATCGCATGGCAACGAAATGTTGTTATTCGTCATTCGGCACCAATCAGATAAGGGGTTCATCAAAAATATTTAATATCAAGCTAGTCCGATAAAATAGGCATTATTTTTCAATCTATCCATGGTTCCACAAGGAAGAAACTTGGGTCCCTTACGTTTATACGCGAAATGGCTGTTGAGTCTCTGGATTTTCATTATTTTCGTAGTGTCTACTGCATCTTAATATGCTCAATAATAGGAAGGCCGCTTGAAGCTAGCTGCATTTGCGTTAAACCCTTGGATATTACCGAAAACTTTTTTCATCACAACAGCGTGAAAAGGGAAAAGACAAATTAGCATGAAGCATACTACTATTACCGTCATAAACAATTAAAATTATTATCTTTTGTTCGTGTGTATCATGAAATTATCAGTTATTGCGTCATTTATAGCACATATGCTAAACATTATTGACATTTTACTGTAGTTTTACTTATCAAGCATTTTTTAAATTGTCTATGACTGGCACTAAAAGAAAACATTTCAGCTTCCAAATAACACTTCGTTAAGCATATTGCTCGCACGAACAATGATATTAAAAACGAAACTCCTCTGTAGTAATCACCTCCATCTAGGTTTATTTGTTTTTTTTTTAACTCTATTGACCACTAGTACTCTTCTTTAACTGATTCCGAACAAGCAACAGCGAGTAAGGACAGACCACACTTGCTTTGTGAGTAGATCGAAAACCACGGGTTTTATTAGATGGCTTACCGCAGAAATATAGTTTCTGAAAAAAGTATTTAAAGTATAAATATTTCCGCCAAATGGTACTTTCCGCGAAAAGGTTTTCCCGGAAATAGTTTTCCGCGAAACAGTATATTCCTCGTTATGGCCAACCGTAAATTGAGAAATAACATTCGGCGAAATGTTATACAATCATCCAATTAATGGTGAGCTCTTCGCACGCGAAACTTCCTTCAACTCGTGAATAAATAAAGATAAAAAATAAAATAAAAATTTCTCTGATAATTACGATTCCGATGGCTGCCACGAAATCCAGTTTCAATAATACAGAATTGATTAAAACATAACCTGTTTTAAATGTTGAATCGGAAATCCAGCACATGTTTTAAAGATTGATAGGATAATCTTTTTCGTATTATCAATTTACAATCAATTCGCACTTTAATATTCGCACTGAACAATTCACAGGGTGCACCTTATTGACGCGGTGCTTGCCGTTGCCCACCCGCTGGATATGATTCATTCCGGGAAAATTGACTGTTTCGGGTGGTGTATCTTTCTGGCTATCAGGTTCCAAGTGGATGCTGGTACGCTGCTGGTACGTACTACGGCGTGAAACATTATATACTTGTACCGGGAGCGCACAGCTGCAATGCATCATTATTGGACATGTTTGATAAACGACTCCCAACCGGACGGTAGAAGAAGGTATCTGCAAGCTCTTCCCTCCCCATGTGGATTCGATCATTTTTCTTTCTCCCTTGTTACACACTCACTCATACACACACTCCTGGCAAGCTGGACAAAAATTGAAAGACTTTCTTGCAGGACAGAATAAAAGTCGAAAAAACAGTATAAGATTTATTTCACACCGAACGAACGGGTAAAAATCATTTCCTGCTTCTTCGGGGTACTCATTTTTCTTCCGGTGCAGCGCAGTGCAACCCGACGACGTCAGAGAAATTCGCTTCCCCCGAAAATCATACGCTATCATCGCCCGAGCAGCTTATGCTTATGTCTACATATGCTTGTCGGTAGTTGGACACTTTTTTCGTCGTTCGTGCTGGCAGTCCTCGGTTGTCTGTAGGACCCCGAGTGCATATGATGGAAATCTACTAAAGAAATTTAATTTCCTCATATGTGAGGAACGGGTACTCATTTATCAGAGCAAACAGGAGTCTTTTTTTTCTCCTGCGCATCTACTGCCCTTGATGGAACGGTTCCAAAAATGGGACTTTTCTAGAGCGCCAGTTCCCGAAACTAGCACGACTAACACCATCGTTCGTCGAATAATATTCTAATAACAATAATGAAAGTTTTCTGTTAGCGTGTCTAATTGCGATACAGCGATTTTCGTGCCAATTAAAATAAAGTTTCATTCAACTAATGAATTTTCTATTGTCGCTGTGTTGAGTGTGTGAGTTTGAATTTTTCCTTTCTAAAACAAACTGACAAACTAGCAGTATCAAGTACGATCAATGTTGTACAACGAAAGCAAACTTTTTCATTTCCGGAAAGAAACATAAACACAAAATTTCCCTCCCACCCTCCGGGGAACACCCGCCCCATAGTTTCCCGTGCCAGCCACCGACAGACTGCAGTGCAATTTCTAGCTTTAGCGTTCCACGCAACCACCGTTCAGGCTATCATAACTTTCGTTGTAAGAACAAAAGAGTCGTTGTTTGCATCCCACCACCCCATGCTCCTCTGGAGCAATAAAACATGTTCCATCCACTAGGGAGGTAGGTGGATGCCATTCGATGATGGAGAAGCTTTTCGAAAATTTAGTGTTAAATTCATTTTTTCTTCATTGCATTATGTACATATATGCTAATACGTGGCTCAACGTGGCACGCCTTTTCCGATGGTGGGTGGTAACTTTAGAGGACCACAACAACACACTTTTGCCATCTGTCCAAGCCTGTCGTCCAGAAGCAACACGACACTTCCGTCCAAGGCCCGGCGCAGGATGCTGGAAATCAACTGATAAACCGAAACCGGGCAGACTCCCTTCGGTCGGTTAGTTATTGTTGTTTGCCGTTTGGGACGACCGACGGACGCTCGCTCGTTCGTTCGTTCGACGCCATGCCATGCGACCGAGTGGCAAAGCGCCAAGTGGATCATGACGCCCAACCGACCGACCGACCGTACGTACTTTTGTTTACCTCCTCAAGTCATTAAAACAACTTCAGCTTGGTTTGGTTTTCGCCTATAACCAGGCTAGCGCTATGGTTAGGAGCTGGCTGCCAAGCGGCACAATAATCTATTATGACAGCATAATAAATATTTAGAGCTGTCTGCCGGCGTTCCATCCACTAACCACTAATAAGATAACCGAGAACGCCAAAGTCGTCGCTCGTTCGCTCTTCGGGGAAAACAGTGCCGTCTGCATGTTTAATTGATGCTGCCTATTGATTTATTGAAATTGTTTAAACGCGGTTTTGTGGCGTGGTGCTCGAGTTTTCCGCCTTAGAATTTACGATCCATCCAAGTGATTTGCTGTGTTTTTCTGCCCCGGCTCGCAGAGGCTGGCGGAGATAACGAGAAAATTTTGGATATAAAACAAAGTCCTCATCCTGGAAAAGCACACCAGAAGATTAAAATAAATAAAATTTGATTGTCTCTTAAAGTATTTAAATTGTTGAAATACTTTCACACAGCATTTCTAAATTTAGATGAATAGTTTGCGAAGCAAACCCGTAACTCTTTCTCACGGGAGAAGGAAAACATCAAGGACACAAGGTTCGTATTTCAGCTTTTGCTTGCTGCTCACTGGCTCGGTGCGGAGCAGAAGTAAGATAAATTGTTCTCAAAGCTCGATTACGTGCATGGCGTGCTCAGCCGTAAAAGATCTCTGCAAAGCAGTTGAATTCTGCCACAGTACTGCATTCGTTCGGGGGAAATCGGTATGAAGTTGTCACAGTGCACAGTGCAGTGCATGCTAGGCAAATGTAGGTACCTTCCATGTATGAGTCTTGAGAGGCATTCGGTTGCACTCAAATTATCCTATGATTTATGTACTGTTTTCTGGCGAGCATCTTTCTTGCTTGCACTCGGTATAATTTACAAGCTGTGAGTAACCATGAATGGTAAATGCTTGGGGTTGATTCAGTTCGGTTGGATTCGAAGTAAGATGTTGGTTGGTTTCATAAGTCAGATGCCTTCACTGGCGTGCCTAGGATTCGAGGCATATCAGGGCATGTGTCCCATCTTCTGTTTATAATTTAATGTCGTACGAAATGCATTTCGGATGATGGGTGTTTCAATAAATTACAGTTTTCCGTACGTTTGTACGTTTAGTGCTTTTTAACTAAAATATATGACCGAAGACTCGCTTTGTTTTCAAAGTTTTGAAACTGAACACTTTGGGCAATTGGTCCTTTTCAAAATATTGTACAGGTTAGGGACGCAGGGTTCCGGAATTTCTAAAATTTGGGCATAATTGATGGATTTATAAATGAAAACAAACTCAACGTAAAAAAAATATTGGTAATTTGTTTAACTGAGTGTTTATGGATTGGCAAACAAATTATTTTTTTCAAGAATTAAAACTTCCTAAAAGTTTTTCCCCACCATGGAAAATTTAGAGAAAAAGTTTTTCCAATTGATATTGTGCCTGAGAGATTGAGAATTTTTTTTATTGCATTGTGAACTTTCCTAATAAGCTGTGTCCAAGAAAATCGGAAAATTTTGTTCACAAGTTTATTCTCTTTGCTTGTGTACAACGTTTCATGCAATTTTGAAAATCTTCGGCCCATGTTGTACAATAATTTTGAAAAGCGCTCAAAAAAATTTGAAAAATGGAACAAAAAGGACACAAAAAATGATTCCAAAATAAAATATCAAATACGACACCCAACATTACACAAGAAATAACATAAACATAACGTGATAATGAAACAAAATATAAACAAAACAATTCATAAAAGAGTTTGCGAAAACATATAAAAAGACTAAACAAAGTCAAATATAATTTTTATAAAAATATATAAAATAAGATGCGAAAGAGAGACAATACCGATTACCAAAACTACACAAAATAACACAAAAATATCATAAAATCTGCGTAGAAATAACACAAATTATAAAACTGAATAAATGAACAAATACACCAATCAAATGAATATTAAAAATATTTAATTGATCTAAAAATAGCACAAGAATAACGCAAAATTAGCATAAATAAACGCCAAAGTAATGGAAAATGATGACACAAAATAACAAAAAAATGACACAAATGACAAGCGGATGGACAAAAACAATTTTATCACTCAATCAATCAATCACGCACTCACTAACTTACCAGTCTCCCATCAGTCACTCACAGTCACTGACTGACTGACTGACTGACTGACTGACTGACTGACTGACTGACTGACTGACTGACTGACTGACTGACTGACTGACTGACTGACTGACTGACTGACTGACTGACTGACTGACTGACTGACTGACTGACTGACTGACTGACTGAATGGTCGGCTGACATACGAAAATGTTTAGTCTCGACACGTGCAAGAGATAGGCACTGTCGATGCAGAAACAGTACAGAGCGATGGTATTGGTTAGAGTCTGACATGGCATTGCATGCTGGTAAATGTAAAAAAAATGTAACCGTTTCGGTCCCTGCTTGGCACACATATTCCTTGATATACGGGAATGTGGACTGGGCGGTTGATAAGAGGGGGGTCGTAACACGAGGGGGGGAGGCCATAACTCCTAAATGCCTGGACGGTTCTTCACCAAACTTGGCATACATATTCCTTGACATAAGGGAATAAGCAGTGATGGGTTATCAAAAAGGAGGTGAAAAAGGATCCCTAATAGGGAGGAGGGAGGGGGGAGGATCCCCAATAGGGGGTGGCCATAATTCCGAAACGTCTTGACCGTTCTTTGTTAAACTTGGCCAACATGTTCCTGGACATCAAGGAATCAGCACTGGGGGGTTGACAAAAGAGCGCTCATAAGGGGGGGGGGGGGTAACCATGACTCGAAAACGCTTTGACCGTTCTTCATCAAACTTGGTACACAAGTTCCTTGACATAAGGGTGTTTACAAAAGAAGAAGACGGTCTCTTACAAGTGGGCGGAAGGTTCAAATGGGAAAAGGGGTGGGCTTCTTTGGAAAGAAAGCAGTTGTACAAGCGGCTGGATTTCTGAAAGGGGGATTAGGGTGACCATTAACAAGGGGAAGGCTCAAAAACGTTACAAAGGCTTTGTGTCGATGTCGAGGGATTACCGAGAAGAAGATAGATTTATAAGTGGCTGGCGGAAAACAAGAGCGGAACTAACAAAGGGCGTAGACACATTCAAATGAAGAAAAAATGTTTTTTTTCTTGCATTATGAGAATTTTCGCTACAACAGATGTATAAGTGAGGAGGAGACAAAGGGGCCCCGGGCAATCAGCTAGTATATGTATATAAAAGTGAGCGTTAATTCTGGGCGTTCTCGCGCATGGTTTAGCACAACTACGTCTTGTCCGACCTTATAAGGGTTACTGCTGGCGTCAGGTAGGGTTGCATTTTATCACCGCTTCTGTTTCTTATCGTTATGGATAGGATATTAGTTGAACAAATAGAGGTTTTCCGTCTAAATTTTTTTTTTCACTAAATGTTCGCTTTTGACTCCTAGAAATGATACCCATAAAAAACTTTCTTTATTAAAGCCTCTAACTACTGTAAAAATGAATAAATAAAATACGTATATTTCAACTCGTCACTTCTCGGATGTAATACATGCCTTTCTGTCCCAGTGTCCTCTATTTTCACCACTTCTACCACTTCCACGGACCATTTGTGCCACTCTTTACTCTTGTGGCAAGTACCACACGAAACGAAAAAGAAGGTAATTATTAGCTTTTCATTCGTTTTGTCCTTTTCACTCAACCGCTGATACACATATGTCAAAAACTGTTGTGCAATTTTGATAAACAGTGCAGCCGAATTGATGACCGTGATTTGGTGAAAAGAAACTCAACATTCTTGCAATTTGCATTGTTTAAAAAATCGTTGTAAATTCTAGAGTCAACTAAAAAACTATATTTTTGCACCATTGTCACTCGTATTGGGAGTACTTTCGAGAAAAAATAAGAAAAGGAGGGGTATAATCTGACGGAAAACCTCTATTGACAGTAGACCAAATCGAAGTTTGCCTTGGAACCCTCCAACGATGAAGCCGCTAAATGACCTCGGCCTAGCCGACGACATTGTCTTGCTCGCACAATGCCGAAACGATATGCAAAGCAAGTTAGATTACGTCTCCGAGAGCTCCCAGGCAGCAGGTTTCACAGTCAATGTAGCAAAAACTAAGTCTATGGTAGTGAACACTGACAATTCCACCAATTTTACAGTAGTGGCACAATAAGTTGAGCAGGTAGACGCCTTTCAATATCTTGGTAGCCAGACAACGCCCGATGGTGGTACCAAGACTGATATATCAGCATCTTTGGCTCGAGCAGCACGTTCCTCACAATCACGTGGAAGATTTGTGCCTTCAAGACTGATATAGCCACACGAATCAGAAAGGCCAGGGGTGCCTTTGAGGTCTGCGAAATACCAGATCACTCTACATACGAAAACCCGCATTTTTAACTGTAATCCACAAGGACAGCGTAGAAGAGGCAGTACAATAGGCTCATGGCAACGTAGTTTATCCAACGACATCCAGGCTGTAGACGAGAACCTGTGCTGACGACAGGTAAAAGATATGACGGATAACCGTCAACAGTGGAGATCTCTGATTTCATCCCTTTGTTTGACCGGCGGACATGGACACATAAGTAAGTAAGTATGTGAGTATGTTTGTTAGTATGTTTGTATGTTCCACCATAACTCCAGAACGCTTTGATCGTTCTCTACCAAACTTGGTACACATATTCCTTGAAATCAATCAAGGAATCAACACTGGTGAGTTGCATTTCTCTTGCATTTAGACCAATCACAGTTGCACAGTTGGCTGAGAGACAAGATGGTGCAAAGGGGGGGATCCACCGAGGAGAGATATATGAAAAAAGAGTTTTTCTTTTGTTAGAGGAATTTCCAGAGAGCTAAAAAGATGCCTATGCGACTGAAGGAGAAGCCGACTGGGAGGGTGCCAACAGGAGGAGGGGACAAGGAACGAGAATAAGAATGTATGTTCCGCCATAACTCCGAAAATTTGAATTCCACTGTATTTGTGTAAGATTGAGTAAAACTCAAACCAAGATTGAACAGATTTAAATTAATAACCGAAACAAACATTATTTAAAACTATTGTAATACCTGGACGGTTTATAAAAGAGAATTGAGAGTATGTTTAAGCGCATTTAAATCAAATTCAATTAAAAGCTACATTGTATGTTTAGTGTGTTGCTGTGAGTGGCAAAATTTTAGTAGCTCCTCAAACTATCAAGGTCTGGGTACACCAGTGGCTGTAAGTAACCACGTATGGTAGCTATTTGAAATTGTTTCACTCGGTTGGATTCAAAGTAAGATATTGGTTGGTCGCATAAGTCAGTTGTCGTAAGCCCGTCCACCCTGGCCCAAACTGCAGCGCTTCACAGCATCTGTTACAACAGAGCTTTCCGCATAACGTCCGTTAGCTAAATCAGTGAAGGTGGTCTCCACAAAATACCATTAAAGCAGTGGATTTAAAAAATGTCAAGGTAAAACCAATTACAGCTGATAGTACTTTTAGTATTAGTACTTTTCCAGAAGATATGTCTCCAATCATCAAGAAACAGACGTGGCAAACCTCGTTTCGTTCGCTGCTGTGCAACACCCGTCAGCCCACTTACCTTTGAGCACGTGTACGTAGACACTCGACTGCCGGGCATTGGCAGGTGCGCAGGTGTAGTTGCCTCCGTGCCGGGCCGTCGCATTCCGCACCGTCAGGACGCTCGATGTCAGCTTGTTCGTCGACACCGAAATGCCATCCTCCTGGTCGTAGTTGACCATTCGATCCTCATGGTACCTGAAAAGCAGGGAAGGAAAAAAATGAACAACATCATTATAGAAAGTTTTCCTTGCTACTTCTCAACCGCCGCTCCTAGGGGCGACTTGACTTACCAGAAGACATACAAAGGACTTTCGGTGGCACGTTTCAGCTTGCATTCCAGCCGTAGCGTCGATCCCTCGTCTATATGTAAATCGGGCGCTTCCAAAATTTCAGCCGCTGCCTCTGTGGGGGAGAAAACGAAAAGAGCAAAATATTCCGGTTGTGATTGAGCAAGAACGGAAGGAATTTTCATTGATTCCGGGGTACAACAACAACAATTTTCTAAAGTCAAACAGAAACAAGAATATGAAGCCACTGTGTGTAATGTCCAAACGACGGACGGTCCCATATTTCAGTAGCAACTCTCAAGACCAATAATTCATCGGAAATTATCATATAAATTACATTTTTCGACCATCCATTCGCAGCAGATAAATCGATTAGGACACTGACTTTTTCGTTGTTGTTGATGCTCGAGACGAATTGTATCCGATCGCCCCCGCTGGCGGCCGGCTGGATGGGAAAGGCCACATCGATTAAAGCTCTGCTGGGATGTCTCTGCCGCTGTACGTGCAGTAAGTGGTGCGCCCGGAAATTTCGAGGTAATCTCAACACCAATCATCGTCAAGCCCCACTAAGTCCATTCCAGTCGCTTGCCGACGTTGTTGTTTCGATCCATCAAGCATCCCCCATAGTTCTTCGTCGTCGTAATCCTTTGCGAAAGATTGATTTCGATCATTTTACCTCCACACTTTCCGCTAGGTTCGCTGATGGATTACTTTGGTAGTTCTAGTGAGTAGCAAATTGCCGAAAATAACCATCCATATGATTATATCCCGTTGAAGAGTGAATGTTTATCGAGTAGGTTTAGTGTTAGAACAAAATGCAAAATGTTTAATCAGGAAACATTTTCTGATCGTAAGGCTATTTCATATGACATGACGATTAATGAAGCTTTTGTTAACGTTAAGTGCAAACGTAAGAACCATCGACGGCACATGTCATAGGACATAACGTCAAATATGAATACCTTTGTCTGACCGCTTTCGGGTGAGCTATTACTGATTGACGGAACAATATGCGACTGATTACATCAAAATCAATGGTAATGTTTTCAGTCATTTAGTCAAATGGAAATTAGATAATATGATGGGAGCATCATCTACGTTTCTAAATGGTCGTTCAGCTGTTATGAAGTGCGTTGATACACATGTATTTAAATGCAAAGATTTTGTAATGTAATGCTTTGAATTTATTGGTGTGCATTACCGTGCCAAGTCTGATTAATATATGTCGCTGGATAAGTCACAGACTGGTAGATTCGATATTCCCTTAGGAGGAATCTTCTGGTGAATTTTTTCGCAGAATGTCGAGAATTCAGTAACTCAAGAGTTTTAAATAGGCAGCGCTTTTTCTATGTTGCACTTCACATCAACAACAACATCGCCAAAAAAAAATGTTTTTCTAATTCCACCGCGAAATCGCTCATGAAGTGTTCAGCTACAAGTAATAGTAACTTTCAATCCGTGATGAGACAAAAGTTCTGATCATAAAACTTTTCTCAGAATGAGTAAAACATTTGTTGCATGCATTCTTCTACTACGGACATGGTGCTAAGTTGGTTCTAAGGCACGGAATTTGCCTTCATTTGACATAGTTATGTAAGCTTCGTATATGGCGTCAATCTCTGGCGATGCTTTTCGATAGATACCGGAGGTACAGATTTACCGTGACCACTTTGACATTCTTTCAATGTCCGCATTCATCACCATTTAGCAGTTTACACCAAAAAAATAAAAAATAAGAAAACTTATCCAATTTAATTCTACTATGTGTATTTTATTCACGACAGATCCGTATTTCGCCTACGACCTGCAGGCTTCCTCAGTGTCTGTTCTACTAAGACGCTCCAAAAACTTCAGTTTACACCAGTCTTCATAAGGTAGAAGATTTATTGGGTCAGACCCTGGGGATCAGACAGACGCGTGCTCGCAAATAGCTATGCGTATAATGAATCCCAAATTACGGTTTGCTTTCGCTATAATGCTGGAAAAGTGATTTTGCAGCGCAAGCTTGCAATCCAGTTCCACTCCTAAGTCTTCGGTATTCACAAGATGTTGCAGAATGGATCCATCGATGCTATATGCATATAAGATTGGAGTTTTGCTTTTGCTGATAAAAGAAATGCATGAACATTTGGGACCGCTAATGGTTGTTCATATGACACCAATCAGCAAATCGGTTTATCTCATCTTGAAACTGTTTGCAGTCTTCTAATTACATCATGGAAAAGTCTTAGAACATCCGCATACAGTAACTTGCATCCAAGTGGAATTTCAAAGCAAACGTCATTAAAGTATATGAGAAAAAGTAATGGTCCTAAATTGCTTCCCTGCGGAACACCAGATCTTACTATTTTTATAAAAGCCTTACGGCCCCGCTTATCTACCGGAATACCGGACTTCTTGCAGAAATTCCTTGATTCGATCGAACCAAACTTAACGGACAGCTTATGAATCAAAGAGGCATGATGCCTTCAGAAAAGTTGTAGAACACCTTAAAATAAGCAACTTTGTTACATACAGTAACTCTCTATCTCTTTCCCTTGAAGAGTGTAAATGCACGATTGAATCACAAAGTTCGATAACGCAGCAAATCTTGATGTTAGACTGTAAGGTAACAGACGGCCTGGTGGTGTAATTGGTTAAACAACACGCTCAACTAGAGATTGAGAGCTGTGAGTTCGACTCTCGCCCTCGCTTAGTCGATATTTTTAGTCTAAGATCAAGATTTTCAGTCCATCTTATTATTGATTTGTCACATTAAACATTAACTCTTCCCGTAAATTTAAAGAGTTATAAAAATTTTATCAAAAAATAATACATTTTTCAATTGATTTTTTCAAGGATTCCTTTGGAGATCTCCTGATGGAAATAGTTACCTAATAATAGTCATCTGATTTGCGCAAAGTTGCCCGAAATTGAATTTTTTTGAATACATAATGAGATTTATTTATATATTTTATAATCAATCAAAGATGCGTCCTAGTGACAAACTGTCTGCAGAGGAAATGTGTATTTTAATATACTGAATAACTTAGTAGGACATTTGAAAGCAATAAAAAATCGTGTGCGAAGTTACTGAGCGCAATTTATTTTCAAGTGCTCTTTTTAAACACATCATTATATTTCGCAATCAGTAAAAGATAGATAGTTAGTCTATTCAGCAAAGTTGCTTATTGTAGTATTCTCATTATTATGGGTTGTATTCTCAGTCACCGCACTGGTCGACTGCTGGACTGCTCGAATGCTCAACTGGTTGACTAGACTGCTCGACTGGACTGATCGATTAGATTGCTCGATTTGATTGCCCGACTGGACTGCTCGACTGAGCTGTTCGATTCGACTGCTCGACTCAACTGCTTGATTGGACAGATCGACTTGACTGCTTGACTGAACAGCTTGATTTAACTGCTCGAGTTGATTACTCGACTTAACTACTCAATTCGACTGCTTGACACATTTGCTTGACTTACTACTCGACCCGACTGCTCGACCTAACTGCTCGATATAACTGCTCGACTGGACTGTTCGATTCGACTGCTCGACTGGACTGCCCGACTCAACTGCTCGACTCAACTACTCGATTCAACTGCTTGATTCCACTACTCAACTGCTCAACCCGATTGCTCGATTCAACTGCTCGACTAGTCTACTCGATTTGATTGCTAGACTCAACTGACAGCGTGATTCAACAGCTTGACTAGACTGTTCGACTTAACCACCCAATCCGGCTGCTCGACTAGACTGTTCGACTTAACTGCTTAACTTCTGTTTGATTTGACAGCTCGATTTAACTGCCCGATTCAACTGCTGGACTGGACTACTCGACTTAATTGCTTGATTAAGCTGCTCGACTGGGCTGCTCAATTTGACTACTCGACACTCGATTCAACTGTTCGACTCGACTGCTCGATTCAACTGCTCGACCAGATTACTTGACTGAACAGCTTGATTTAACTGCTCAACTAGACTGCTCGATTTGACTGTTCAACTCGGCTGCTCGACTCGATTTTCTATTGGGCACGATTAGGAAGAACAATTCACGACAGGTTAAAATAGTAATTAATGTAACGCAAACAAATGACAGTTACCATAAAACAAATTGTTCCAAAATCCAAAACCAGACAACACTGTAGACTAAAAGAATTTAGACAAAGACGATCAACACTTTAAGCCCTGATGAAGATCCAAATCCGGATCGAAACGTTGGCGTAAAAGGTAAATAGAACGTCTACTATAATTTAATGACTGAACGGCCAAAATCTCAATCATTCGATACTTATATCTCAGTCGGAAAATATTAGTGAAAAAATCTTAATTTTTTTAGCGTGATTAAAACAATCTATGTTCTTTGAAAATACCCCCCCCCCCCCCCTTCAGTTCACTGTTTCTAAAATTTTGCGACTTGGTCCGGCTGATTTAACACCGACCATATGATATCGCGACAAGCAATCCAGTTGAGCAGGCGAGTCGAGCCGTTTTCTGCACCGACTAATTGTTAGAATTTGGGATACGGAACATCTACCGGAGGAGTGGAAAGATGGGGTTATCTGCCCGATCTATAAAAAGAGCGACAAGTTGGACTGTGAGAACTATCGAGCGATCACCGTTCTCAATGCCGCCTATAAAGTGCTGTCCCAAATCATTTTCCGCCGTCTATCACCAATTGCGAATAGATTTGTGGGAACTTATCAAGCCGGCTTCGTCGAAGGTCGGTCTACTACGGATCAAATATTTACACTGCGGCAAATCCTCCAAAAGGGCCGTGAATACAGAGTTCCCACGCATCATTTATTCGTTGACTTCAAAGCCGCGTATGATACCATCGACCGGAAAGAGCTATGGAAAATCATGGACGAGAACAGCTTCCCCAGGAAGCTCATCAAACTGATTAATCTACGATGGATGGTACACAGTGCTGTGTTCGGATTTCGGGTGTTCATTCGAATCACACAGATGGCTTCGTCAAGGTGATGGTCTTTCATGCCTGCTGTTCAACATAGCGCTACAAGGTGTTATGAACCGAGCGGATATTAACACGCGGGGCACGATATTCAACAAATCTAGTCAATTCGTCTGCTTTGCCGATAACATGGATATTATCGGCAGAACATCTGTGGCGGTGGCTGAACAGTACACCAGACTAAAGCGCGAAGCAGACAAGATTGGGTTAAAGGTAAATACGTCTAAAACAAAGTACATGCTGGCCAGCGGAACCGAGGCCGAACGAAACCGCTTGGGCAGTAGTATATTGATCGACGGCGATGAGTTTGTCTACCTTGGCTCACTGGTAACGGCGGACCATGATACCAGCCGTGAGATTCGGAGGCGTATTATCAGCGGAAGTCGTGCTTACTATGGGCTTCACAAGCAATTGCGGTCGAGCAGACTAAGTCCCCGTACAAAGTGCACCCTGTACAAGAAGCTTATTACACCGGTTGTTCTCTACGGGCATGAAACATGGACAATGCTCGAGGAGGACCTGCGAGTGCTCGGAGTTTTCGAACGACGAGTGCTAAGAACGATCTTCGGCGGCGTACAGGAGAATGGAGTATGGAGGCGGAGGATGAACCATGAACTCGCACAGCTCTATGGCGAACCCAGTATCCAGAAAGTGGCTAAAGCTGGACGGATACGATGGGCGGGGCATGTTGCAAGAATGCCGGACAACTACCCTGCAAAGATGGTGTTCGCCTCAAATCCGGTAGGAACAAGACGGCCAGGAGCGCAGCGAGCAAGATAGTTAGACCAGGTGGAGCGAGATCTGGCGGAGAGTACTCAGTGTCTGAGGAATTGGAGAGCGGTAGCCCTCAACAGAGTTACATGGAGAAATTTTGTTCAACAGGCCTTGTCTTAGGACGGCAAGCCACCTAAGCAAGGCGAGTCGAGCAGTCGAATCAAGCAATCGAGTCAAACAGTTGGGTCGAGCAGTCGAGTCGAACAGTCAAGCCGAGCAGTCAAATCGAGCAGTCTAGTCGAGCAGTTAAATCATGCTATTCAGTCAAGCAGTCCGGTCGAGCAGTTAAATCGAGCAGCTTAGTCGGGCACTTAAGTCGAGCAGTCAAATCGAATGGTTTAGTCAAGCGGTCGGATCAAGCAATCAAGTCGAAAAGTTGAGTCGAGCAGTTCATTCGAGCAGTTGAGTGGACTAGTCCAGTCGAGCAGTTTATACGAGTAGTAGAGTTGAATTGTCCAGTCGAGCAGTTGAATCGAGCAGTTAAATCAAGCTGTCGAATCAAACAGAAGTCAAGCAGTTGAGTCGTGTAGTTGAATCGAGTAGTCCAGTCGAGCAGTTAAGTCGAGCTGTCGAATAAAACAGTTGAGTCGAGCAGTCGAGTTGAGTGGTTAAGTCGAGCAGTCTAGTCGAGCTGTTGAATCAAACTGTCAGTTGAGTCGAGCATTCAAATTGAGTAGTCTAGTCGAGAAGTTGAATCGAGCAATCGGACTGAGCAGTTGCGTCGAGCAGCCGATTCGAATAATCCGATCGAGTAGTTGAGTCAAGCAGTTCTTTCGAGCAGTCGAGTCAAGCAATTAAGTCGAGTAGTCCAGTCTAGCAGTGAAATTAAGCAGTTGAGTGGAGCAGTTGAGTCGAGCGTCAAATCGAACAGTTGAGTCGAACAGTCTAGTCGAGTAGATGAATCATGCTGTCCAGCCAAGCAGCCTAGTTGAGCAGTAGAATCGAACAGTCCAGTCGAGCAGTTCAATCGTGCAGTTAAGTCGAGCAGTTGGGGCGAGTAATAAGTCAAGGGAATGTGTCAAGCAGTTGAATCGAGTAGTCCACTCGAGCAGTTAATTCGAGCTGATCAGTCAAGCAGTCGAATCAATCTGTCCAATCAAGCAGTTAAGTCGAGCAGTCGAATCGAACAGTTCAGTCGAGCAGTTCAGTTAAGCAGTACAGTCGAGAAATCAAATCGAGCAGTCTGATCGACCAGTTGAGCAATCGAGCAGTCCAGCAGCCGACAAGTAAGTTGACTGAGAATACAACCCATTGCTATGCAAGCATGACGTCCTGTCAGTGACTTGTTTTTAGTTACCAGTAAGCGTCTTATGACGTCCTGTCATAGACCTGGTTTCCGTTACAGTCATAAGCCTCTTATATAAATAGATTTGTCAATACCTCACGGCATGCAGTTTGTTGCACACTAGTCAACAAAAGTATTCAAGTATTCCTGCCGTTCGACACAATCGCTTTGACACGTGATGACTTTGAAGATTTTTGTATCGTCAGCATTAAACAGTCGACAACCAAGTGGTAGCGGGTCCAGGTTGCTGCCTTGCGGGACTCTAGATCGGTTGGAAAAGCAGTTGGACAGTACAGTAGATACTACTTTGACACACAAATTTCGACTGAAGTGAAGTAACATCTAAGCCACACGGAAAGAAACCCGATTCTGGTACCATGAATAAAATCATAAAATCATCATAAAATCAAAGTTTGAATTGCTATCAAATCATGACTGAACTGCCATATACGGCAGCACAAAATCATGAATAATATTTAGTTCCTGATCTTGCGTTGTGCTGTAGTTCAAGAACTTCTTGATATCATGATTTTTCATGGTGTGTTTTCATGAAACATTAACATTAAACCTGAAATTATTTAGCACATTTTGGAGATTAAATTTCGAAACGGTCGAAAGCAGATTTCAGGCCAAAATAGATAGTGCAGTCCATGCTTTACATACAGTGAGCCTCAATATGGCCTCCATTGCTGCAAACATTGATCGAACAATGCATGCCTCAATTGAACTTCCGCAGAGCCAGCCGAGGTAATCATATATCAGAGATCAGATTCAAATAAATATTTATATAGTAGAAAGGCAAAAAGGTAAACCATTACTGTTCGAATGAAGCCAAATTAATGGAGATTAATACCATTCATTTAAGTTTCATTGAAAATAAAATTCTATATCAGTATAAAAACACCCATAAAATCATTTTAGTGCGCTTTTTTACAATCATATCATTTTGTGAAACACGATTGGAAAATTTAATGAAGATAGAAATCATTGATTTGAGAGTCAGCTTAAAAAAAATCCGACACAAGCAAATTGCTGTACTCTGTAATAAAATCTAACCGGAATGATGTCGACAATCAGTTAACTTGGCACACCGACATCGTACGTTCAAGCCGACTAGCAAATTAGTCCATTAAATCGACTAAATGTGGTATTTTCGTTTTGACTTCCCCTAATTTAAAAAGATTCCTAGTAGCAAAATTTGTTGTTTATTTTATCGCAATGTCATGTTTCAAACGTTTTGTAGGCGCACAAGTCCCACGCAGAAAAAATACCACACAAAAAGGGGGAAAAGGTTACTTTTCCCGATTGTCATTATCCCGTAATTGATTCGGAACGAAACATTCGGAAACATCAATAAAAAAATTACAAACCAAGTGGGTTGATCGCTGTAACACAATTGCGTTTTAACATCCCCCCCACGTCAAACGTTTACTCTGAGCGAAACTGAATTAGCACGAAAATTTATAATGATTGCAGCTTGTGCCAGCATACAAGCACATTCAGTTCATGCTGCTTTAGTGAGGGGGGGTAAACTCAACTCACAATGCGTTCGCAGTTGTCGGAACAGTTCTGCACTGCTGCATTCACGTTGCTTGCCTGCATTCCCTTTGATGTGTTTCTCTTTCATTTATTATCATTATTGTTATTATTATTATTTGCGCAAACGAGAAATGAGTTTGCAAACCAATAATGTGGAAAACGTAGCTGAACTGTGCTTTTATATTCTTTGGTGAAATAAACTCTAAAGTTTTTCTCGTGCGCACAATCAAACTCTGATGTTGGATCTCTATGATTTGAACCTTTTGCTATCAGATATCGGATATTATGGTTATAAATGTTTCATATATTAACAGACAAAATATAGTGAAACTTAAGTTACAGTTGGGAAAATGAAAAATCATGTATTTTAAAGGTTTTGTATGTGACTGATGCTGTTTACTCTAGTTAATAACCATGCGTCCCCTTTACTTTGGTATCAATGGAGTGGCAAGTTTAACCACAGAAGTATAAGTTTGTTCCTACTGGACATTTTTCCAAATTTGGTTGAATTGTAGAACAGCGAGTTAAAAGAAATATATTTTAACAGAAGAAGTGGCTGGGACATCATTTGTCAAACCAATTATGCGCTAGTTGGGATTAAAAATAATCAAATCTTTGATGTCTTAGACTGCAATGCGAATGGGCAATAAGTCTGCTTCACCGTTCCCATTTTCTGAGAATTCCTTTCATAGCGTCATTTTTCTTTCAGTTTATCGTGCCATTCATTACCCAGAGCGCCTAGAGCGCCCAGAGCCCTTCATTCTTACCTACGATCCTAAGCTCGATGAAAATCGACTGTGGCGGATGGGTGGAAATTTGGCACTCGTACAGTCCTTCGTCCTCCTTGCGGGCGTTCTTTATCCGTAACGCCCAGTTGCCGAGGTGGCGGGTGTGCTCCACCAGGAACCGATCGTCGCTGCTGTACGTGGACAGCCCGACCGTGAGCAGCTGGTAGTCTTTCCGTCGGAACCACGAAACCTATTGTTGTTGTTGTTTGCCGCCGCCGCCGGGGAAAAGGTGAAAGAGGTGAAAAGAAAACACGGAAATAGAATGAGAGACATTTGTTTTTGCTAACAGGCCACAGACAAGCACTGCCACTAATTGCGGTAAATTATAATCATCGGGGTTTTGATGCAAAATGAAAAAAAAACTCAATTGCTAACATAAATTGAAGCTTGAAAAAAAATACTGCAAACAAAGATTTTATGAGCCTGTCTTGCCGTTTTCGACATGACAATGGAATGGCTTGGTGAATTGTCAAGTGGAGATCATGTTCGTGTACCTCAAATACTTTTCCCTCCGAACCGAACCATTTACTAGGAGAACCTCGTTAGTTTTTCAATGCACCCAACAACGTTCGAGCGCTGATCCTCTCGGGGAAAATGACGGACAAAAAAAAGTCTTGCTTCCGACAGGTCACTGTCGGGAAGATAGCAGGGACAAGAATACACTAACAATGCTACCGAAAAACTTTTCATCACCCATCCGTGGCTGGCTGGAGAAACTTGTACTTCTAGCAGCGCACAGAGCGATAAATTAAGAATCTACTTTCCACAAGTTTTCACCACCATTCAGCTGAAGCAGTTCCGGATTCTTCCCACCGCAAGTCTGTCCAGCGCAAAAAGAAAAGCCCGGGCTAAAAGATAAGAGCAGAAAATCAGTTTGCGTCTTCCCGAGTTGCTGGTGGAAGCTGTCGTTTCAATTGTCCCGGCAGCCCCGGTGCGGTTTGCTTTCACTGTTACTCACGTGCCGACTGTCGAGTATAAAATTTATGAGGCGCCAAAAATCGCAAGACGAAAGTGTGGAGAGAAAAAAATGGGCCACTGCCACAGTGAAAGTCGGAAGTTTTATCTTTCGCCCAGGTCAGTTCACGTCGCTTAGGACGCGTCCCGGTGCCGGAGGATTGTGGCCTGCTTTCATTTGTCTTGCACTTGTTAAGCACTTTTAAGCTCGCTGCTCGTTGGTTGGCTTACAAGGATGTCTCTTTCCCCGCACACGAACGTGTGGCAGTTGAGTCGTCGAGTCGAGCAAAGTATACGGGCGAGTTCAGCTCGCTTCCTTCGCGTACGGTGTTTGTCATTCTTCTTGCCCGGTTTTGCGACCATCTGTTTAACCTTCACCCCAAGGTACTTGAACGGCTTTGCTCTGTGAAGTGGAATGCTTGACAATCCTCCGCTCACATGCCTGTGGTTGGCTAAATCCGTTACTCTTCTGCTGATTGCAGCGGTAAATAATCTTACAGAGAAGAAAAATGTTCCATTGAACTCAATCCATAACAGATTTTAAATCAGTAAAAAATCTTATTTAGTTTGTGTTCATTGCTTTTTCATTTAACAGACATTTATCTTCCCATCACAATCACGATTTCGAATGCAGTCGCATTCTGCTGCATCAACCAGCCGACGAATAAGCGTCGGCGTCAGTACGGCTCAACCGACGACGGGGCAGGTCAATCATTCAAGCGCGCTTCCTTGGCGGCTCTCAACCGACGACGTCCCGTCGTCCGTCGTTCCGATCCGATGGAAGCAGTGAGGCGAAAAAAGCGCAAACAAAAGAACCCGGAAACGTTGCCATCAACAGCTGGCTAGCCGACTGGGACTGGGACTGGGGCCGCTCAGTTCGGTTCGGTTCGGTTCGTTTCCAGCCGGCTGACCCGGAGTGGCGTCATTTTTCATTTTGAAGCAAATTAGCTAGTTCAACCGAAGGAATTCCTCGACACGCCATCTCCGGAGACCGTCGTCGTCGTCTTCGTTGTCGCGAATAGCGAATGCTCCTCAACTTAGAACTGTGTTTATTCTTGATTTCAATTCCGGTAAAATTGTTCACGGCATCCGTTATTTGTCCATTGCCGAGCGAAATGATTTCTGACCTATCTGGTTTCTTCGCGTGCAAAGACGCTGATAATGGCTGCAACTGTTGCCAGTGACTGCGAGTGCGCTTGTTCGCACCGAATTCCGGTGCCTTAAAGCGTATCCTTACGGCGCCACTGGCGGGTGGGCGCTACAGTAGCGGATGGGTTGACAGCGGACCGAGATGAAAGCCGAACTACGCGCTCTGTACCGAACTTACCGATGAAAGTACTTTCGGCAACTGACTACAGGGACTAAAAAGGGCAAAATAAAGGAGGAAGGGGAAGGTTGCTGCTGGATGGTTAAGAACTTATGCCGCAGCAAAAGGCGGTAAAAGAGCAAAATTAATTAAAAACGTTTCCTGCCGAACCACTTTCCACACGGCTGGTCATGGCAGGTAGCATCAGAAAGAAGAAAAAAATCATCATCAAAAACGAAGCAAATTTTCTAGCAACCGAAAAAAAAGGATTTTATTCAAGGAAATAATTTCACTGCAGAATAATTATTTTCGATTGAAAATCCTACGCCCCCCGAACGAACGGGGAAAGAATTGACTTTTGGACACCACTACTGGCACGGTTCTAATTGAATCGAATGGCTGTAGACTCCGCAATTTTGTTTCAGTTAGAGCGTGAAAACCATTGAGTGGAAGGTTCAGTCACTAGAACAGCTGGTGCTGGCAGTTTCTTTTTTTTTCAACTTTATTAGCGAACAGACAGTCTTACAGTCTCTGCTGCCGCCCGCTCGGAAATGAATACATACAAATTTTATGACAGCGTCATAAAATCAAGTACCGGAAGAAGGCGAACGGCGCGCACATTACGGGCGAAATCTTTTTTCCACATGGATGAAGATGAATTTTCTCAGATATGTATTTTTTTCTTCCTTTCTGCCGTTGGCTGCCGGGTTCACCGAAGTGTACCTACTCCACCAAGTACCTGCCCGGCGGGGTTTTATGGGCATCGAAAATGGGTAACGCGCCTTCGGCTTCGTGGGCGCGCATTCCTTGATCCGTACGGGCTTGAAGGTTAAATGAAGTTTCATCGTGCAGAGCAGATAGCATGAGCAGATTAACCATACGAGGAGGGTTTGGCAATAAAAGTTTATTCCTTTAAATTTATTTCGCTTGTTGTTTTTTTTATTGTAATCCGATTGATAATGCAGTCCCGGTTAAGCGTTCCGTTGTACTAACGAGGCAATCTTAGTATTTCATTTTGTTACAGTCTGTCTGTTCCTACATTGCATGTAGAAAAATTATAGATTATATAACTGAGTTATTATCACTCCATCTTTTGAAGAGTAAATCCAGTGTCGTAAATTACCAGTTTGACTCTTAGAATTTATAGAAAAGAAAACAGTTTGACGGTTTCATATGGTAACTAAAGCTGAATTATCAAACGTGGCTGGTCAATGTTAATCGCATAATTGCTAGTTCTAGAACTTAATGAAAGAGCGCTGCAAATTTCAAACTGAGAAAAACTTGCTTTTCTTCAACAGTTTTCAATTTATTTGTTGAGTAAATTTCAGTTCTCTGTTTAAAATTAATTTCTATTACTAACAATCGATCACTGCGACAGATTCTGAATGAACATTCTAAAACATTTAATAGAAATTAGCACCTTAATGGGTTGTAACAGAGTTTAAAAGGGGTTCTAATAACATATCTGTTATGACCATACTACTTTGTAACAATTTGAT
This sequence comes from Sabethes cyaneus, assembly GCF_943734655.1. NCBI lineage: Eukaryota > Metazoa > Arthropoda > Insecta > Diptera > Culicidae > Sabethes > Sabethes cyaneus. The sequence goes on from NC_071354.1 coordinate 233,041,300, forward strand.
AAATAACAATGAGCAATCAAAAGGCAAACAACAGCTAAATGTAGATACATAACCACAAGTAACAGAAATAATCTTAATTGAAAATAAAATTACCAAAATGAAATGAAAGGCAAAAAAGCATGAATTCCTTATTTCTAGTGTCCGTTTAATTTTAAGCTAAAATAAACAATATATATAGGCTAGAAGATAATCTTGAAATCAGAGTGGTTCCCGTACGTATTCCAATGTTGTTGTTTTTGGAAACTTGACTGGATTAATTTATTATCAAATCAATTGCTTGTTGTACACGAGTGACATAGTATTACGTCTCTCAGGAAGGTAAGGGTGTAAAATCAAAATCTAAAATTGTGAAAAACTCCGGTTTTGAACGTCTATAATTCTTTTATTTCTTAACGGAGTAAAAAGATTTTTGCACCTATCGATCAGAAATCATACTACGCGTTGATCCACATGGGAAACCATCACTCTATGTGTAACGCTATTGCTTATCAGATCGGATTCCAAACGGACAGGCCAACGAGCACCAATAAATAACCAGTTCGGTCGCAGGCACATTGATCGCCGACTAACTGCCATCACAGATATCGAGTATCCTGGTCTTCAGACTCAGACGCAGGCCCCAAACCAGTTTCCCCTGCTTCTCAACAACCCCCGGCATGCCGCAGTGAATTCAGCAACCCATTAAACGGCCTCCAGAATTCGTTCCGCACAATACCGTCTCGTCGCCAATGAGGAGCAGAGCATCCAACGGTTACGCCACTGACACAGGCGTACGACAAGCAATAACCAGTACTGGGTGCTTATATTCTGCTACCTACACACTCGCGAACGCACTTTCTCGTGGCGTCTTTCTGCACAGCCCGTTTACGAGTCTGACAAATCGTGAGCAGTTCGTGAACGCTTACAGCACACTGGGATACATATTTTGCATTACTTTTTCTATTCTTCTTCATGTTACACCCTAGATGACACACACGGGTCCGAGTGCGAGCCCTCGCAAGCAATCGCTATCCTCGGGCTGCGATGACATGGCTGTTTTAAATGTTCGTTAGAACGCATCAACTTAAATGTTCCTGTAAAACCATAGCTGAGCAGCCCGATGCTGGCAACTTTACTGTCAGTAGATATAAACCGTGAATCGCTCTCCATAGATAATTGGAACACCTGTTCTCTGAGGAGCAATCAATCCGAGCTGCTCGATTTCCCAGCGAGAAGGAGGTCGACATCAACATTATCACGGAAACCCGTCCCAAGCTGAAGGTTAACATGTAGTTTTGCGACTTTCGGCTCTTGCGACTCTTCCGAAACCGTGCAGGAGGAGCGGTTATAGTAAGCCGAGCTCCAACCAGAAAGCTGTCAAGTCCATTGGGGTCAAGGTCAACATATCGATAGCGGCCTGTTGTCATAAACGAACCAGAGCCCGAGACGGTACTGTCGCTCATTTACGATCCGATTTGATCAAACTGATTCGGCTGTGAATGAAGTATAACATTTTCAATGACCTCAACACTCGGCATGAAGCATGGAGCAATCTAACGGGAAACCAGAACGGAACCATCCTGGCGGACGACTTCGAGGCCAGACGCTATAACATTCTGGCGCCGAATTTTTTGATCAAGATTTTCGGATCGGGAGTATACTCTATTCTAGATATCTTCCAAACGAATGTGGCAATCACCTCGGTATCACAGGTGCTTAAAGAGCGGTCATCCAACCACTACTCTACTCTATTACGCAAGTTTGCTGTCTCTGTAGTCGACCCCGGCGAAACTACCATTGTGCCAACTGGGTCGAACGGCAGCATATCGCCGACGACAACATCGAGATTTAAATTACTCCGCCAACTATACCGACCTGGTGGCTCAAGACATAATCCCATTTGTCAGTCTATTTCCGACAGTTTTGTTGCTTTATTCTAAACTGAAGGGGTTTCCCCACCTACTTCGTATCCCTAGGCGAGTTCTATATGCGACACTCCGTCCGTCTTCCTACACTACACACAGGAGCGTTTTCATTGTTAATTTTCGATGCTCAAACGCACATGGTGGGAAAACTCATCAATAAATAATTCTAGCTACATGGGAGTGCCTCTTGCTCTCTGCTCATTTATCGTTCACACTCTCTGAGTCATTGGCTCAGCAAAGTAGGGAACTCCTAAACAACCAACAGCAACGGAATCAGTCACGTTGCCCAACTCACCGAAAATTGTTTGATTTTGTTCATTCAAAACCGTTCTGGTCTATAATCGAAATCCTCTAAATAGAAAAGATCAAAATCGCTGAGGAAGCTGCTGAAGTTGATCGATCAGACAGCCTGGTATCTGAGGAATAAAATAACACAGCGGACGAGCTGATGGGACATGCCAAAGGAACTAAAAACATGAAGGCCAAGATATTTGAAAAGTCAATTCAAAACCGAGTTTTTTCCTTCGCTGATGAGATTGGTAACGTCCTCTCCTAGTTTGGGAAGATCCACAATTCATCAACTCCATCAATTACCCATTATCCAGCATTACCCAGCGGAATAAGTCGAAGTTCGATGTCGAAGATCCAACATGACAGCCCAAGCAACAATGTGAGTTTTATTGTACTCTTATGGTGGTCTTCAAGACCAATTTTGGTCTTAAATGCCTTCATAAGAGTGTAATAAAACTCAAATTGTTACTTGGGAGTAATGGCACTCTCGAATTTCGAAAAGGCGTTCGACGACGACCTAGTCTTCAAACTTCATCGATACAATTGCCAGATGTATCTAATAAAGATCATCAGGACTATCGCCCTGGAAAAGTATTTCAGATCCAAGTCCATATCCAAATTCAAATCCAAGTCTATGTCTAAATTCAGCTCCAAGTCCATGTCCAAAGGCAGATCAAAATCCATGTCCAAGTCCATGTCCAAATACAGATCCACGTCCATGTCCAAATACAGTTCCAACTCCATATCCCAATTCAGATCCAAGTCAGCTTTTTTTCCTGTATGGACTCATCACTGCGACCAATAACGTCTGATCTATTGTGATATCGCCCGGGTGTTTGCTGTATAACCCCGCACTGCATTTATTTTTGCTATAATCGCTATTGCTTGAGCGATATGCTCATTGAATTTTTTTTATGCGTGCTTGTGTGTAATTGAGTACCCTTCCTTCAATGCTTTACTCTACTTTACCCACCTCGTTCCACTTGACTGCGCGCAGTCCCCAATTATAGTCATCCCTGGCGTGGCAAACCAGTGCATTTTTACTATAAGGGTCTCATTTTTGCACTGTCAATAGGCCATATCGGGATAATATAGAACTCAGCATGAAGGAAGGGTGATGAGGGGCCGGAGAATAAACCCATGCTAAAGTCACTTTAACTTCGAATAGCCTGATTCCCCTAAGATTCGAACCCATGACCATTCGCTTGTCAAAACAGACTCGGTAACCTTGCGGCTACAGAGCCCCCCCCCCCAAATTCAGCTTTAAGTTCATGTCCAAATTCAGCTCCAGGTCCATGTCCAAATTCAGATCCTAGTCCATAATCAAATTCACCTCCAAGTCCATATCCAAATTCAGATCCAAGTCCTTGTCCAAATTCAGCTGCAAGTTCATGTCCAAATTCAGTTCCAATTTCATGTCCATGTTCAAATTCAGATCCAAGTCCTTGTCCAAATCCATGTCCAAGTTCATGTCCAAATTCAGATCCAAGTCCTTGTCCAAATCCATGTCCAAGTTCATGTCCAAATTCAGATCCAAGTCCATGTCCAAATACAGATCCAAGTCCATGTCCAATTTCTGTTCCAAGTCCATGTCCATATTCAGCTTCAAGTTCATGTCCAAGTTCAGATCCACGTCCATGTTCACGTCCAAATACAGATCCACGACCATGTCCAAATGCAGACTAAAATCCATGTCCAAGTTCATGTTCAAAATTAGCTCCAAATCCATACCCAAATTCAGTTCCAAGTCCATATCAAAATTCAGTATCAAGTCCATGTCCAAATTCAACTCCAAGTTCATGTCCAAATGCAGACCGAAATCCATGTCCAAATTCAAATCCCAGTCCTTGTCCAAATTCAGTTTCAAGTTCATGTCCAAATACAGATCCAAGTCTTTGTCCAAATTTAGATCCAAGTCCATGTCCAAATTCAGCTTCAAGTCCATGTCCAAATTCAGATCCAAGTCCATGTTCAAATTCAACTCCAAGTCCATGTCCACGTCCAAATGCAGACCAAAATCCATGTCCAAATTCAGCTCCAAATCCATGTCCAAATTCAGATCCTAGTCCATGTTCAAATTCAACTCCAAGTCCATGTTCAAATGCAGACCAAAATCCATGTCCAAATTCAGATCCAAGTCCTTGTCCAAAATCAGCTTCAAGTTCATGCCCAAATTCAGATCCAAGTCCATGTCCAAATTTAGATCCAAGTCCATGTTCAAATTCAACTCCAAGTCCATGTCCACGTCCAAATGCAGACCAAAATCCATGTCCAAATTCAGCTCCAAGTCCATGTCCAAATTCAGATCCTAGTCCATGTCCAAATACAGATCCAAGACCACGTCCAAATACAGATCCAAGTCCCTGTCCAAATACAGATCCTAGTCCATGTCCAATTTCTGTTCCAAGTCCATGTCCGAATTCAGCTTCAAGTTCATGTCCAAATACAGATCCAAGTCCATGTCCAATTTCTGTTCCAAGTCCATGTCCAAATTCAGATCCAAGTCCATGTCCAAATTTAGATCCAAGTCCATGTTCAAATTCAACTCCAAGTCCATGTCCACGTCCAAATGCAGACCAAAATCCATGTCCAAATTCAGCTCCAAATCCATGTCCAAATTCAGATCCTAGTCCATGTTCAATTTCAACTCCAAGTCCATGTTCAAATGCAGACCAAAATCCATGTCCAAATTCAGATCCAAGTCCTTGTCCAAAATCAGCTTCAAGTTCATGCCTAAATTCAGATCCAAGTCCATGTCCAAATTTAGATCCAAGTCCATGTTCAAATTCAACTCCAAGTCCATGTCCACGTCCAAATGCAGACCAAAATCCATGTCCAAATTCAGCTCCAAGTCCATGTCCAAATTCAGATCCTAGTCCATGTCCAAATACAGATCCAAGACCACGTCCAAATACAGATCCAAGTCCCTGTCCAAATACAGATCCTAGTCCATGTCCAATTTCTGTTCCAAGTCCATGTCCGAATTCAGCTTCAAGTTCATGTCCAAATACAGATCCAAGTCCATGTCCAATTTCTGTTCCAAGTCCATGTCCAAATTCAGATCCTAGTCCATGTTCAAATTCAACTCCAAGTTCATGTCCAAATGCAGACCAAAATCCATGTCCAAATTCAGATCCAAGTCCTTGTCCAAAATCAGCTTCAAGTTCATGCCCAAATTCAGATCCAAGTCCATGTCCAAATTTAGATCCAAGTCCATGTTCAAATTCAACTCCAAGTCCATGTCCACGTCCAAATGCAGACCAAAATCCATGTCCAAATTCAGCTCCAAGTCCATGTCCAAATTCAGATCCTAGTCCATGTCCAAATACAGATCCAAGACCACGTCCAAATACAGATCCAAGTCCCTGTCCAAATACAGATCCTAGTCCATGTCCAATTTCTGTTCCAAGTCCATGTCCGAATTCAGCTTCAAGTTCATGTCCAAATACAGATCCAAGTCCATGTCCAATTTCTGTTCCAAGTCCATGTCCAAATTCAGATCCTAGTCCATGTTCAAATTCAACTCCAAGTTCATGTCCAAATGCAGACCAAAATCCATGTCCAAATTCAGATCCAAGTCCTTGTCCAAAATCAGCTTCAAGTTCATGTCCAAATACAGTTCCAAGTCCATGTCCAAATTCCGACCAAAACCCATGTCCAAGTCTATGTCCAATTTCAGGTCTAAGTCCAAGTATCGTCGCAAAACCCTCTCGAACGTAGTATTATGTCTAACCACACGGTCGTTTCTAGAACACAAACCTTCTGTTCATTTTATAGCTAAGGCTGGATGTTTTGGGGTTCAGCGAAGGTTCTTCAATTCTGGAGGGCATGCGCGAATAGTTTATTTTAAAGTTTTTAATTACCATGATAGCATTTTTTGTTGTTCCTGAGTGATAGCTGAAAAACTCGGTTGTGCTGAATTTCCTTATTCAAACGCAAGTATCACGTGAATCAAACAGCGTAAACCGCTTTCTTATGAAAATGTTAGTCAATTTTCTTAGCACATTCGCAGATGGATTACAGATGGCTGTAGAAATAGTTCGTCTTTCAGATTTCCAGAAAAAAAGCAAAAAAGAGAAAAAAAGGAAAAGAGCGCGAAGAAAAATGTGACAAAAACTGAACAAACGGCTTAGTAAACGAGGAAAAACGTAAAAAGCTGACGTGAACGCAAGAAAAACCTTGAATAGTAAACGGGCATAAAACGAGAAAACGAAATAGATAAAGAAACTGGGAAAACTGATCACAAAAAGAGAAAAAAAAAACGGGACAAAAAAGGAGAAAATACGTGAGCAGAAAAATGGAAAATCCAGAATAGAAAAAGAACAACACAACAGGGGTGGGAACGGGAGAGAAAAAGAAAAAAATATATAAAAAAGTGAACACGGAAGACAAAATGGGATAAAATGGACAAGAAAAGCAGAATGTTACAGAACAGCCAGAAAAGCAGGACACAATAAGAGAAAGAACGCAAAAGACGAAAACAAAAAGGAGTTTAAAAGGTGAAAAAAGGCGAAAACCGTGACCGAAAAACAAACAAATAGAGATGAGTTAAAAAATGATAAAAATTAAAATTGGAAAAACGGGCCTAAAAGCAAAGAAAAAGGAAAAAATGCTAAATTCATGATTAATCTTATATCGAATCTAAAGCCAACTTATGTACAATTTCCAGTTCAATTTAAAATAAATCCTCAAGCCCAAATTATTCCAATTTGTAACCTATTGTAGTGCCCCATGAAAAGTTCTATTGTACGTACAATTTCAACTCTGATTTCTAGTCCAATTTCAACTTTGATTTTAATAATTGATTCGCCATCCTACGATTACTCCTTACTGAGTAATTCTCGCTGAAACGGGGCCACTACTGACACGAGGTCTTCAAATATTGAAACTTTTGCGCTTAATTGGTTGAAAATGGTTAAAAAATAAGACTTACACTTTTGATACCGCGAAATAGTGGACCCCTCGTTCGCCAAGGGGCTCAACAGTTTCAAAACAAGTTGAGTTTTGAGCAAACCTTGAGATCTATATCATGTAATATTTCATAAATTTGCCATGAAACAACTAACAAATAGCCCAGTTTTGTAAGGAAGAAGAACAGGGTTTTCAAATGAAGCAAACATTTTTCGGCGGCCATCTTGGATTTGGTTGCCATATTGGATTTTATCGAAAAATTGCCGTTTTCACCATGAGTCCCCCAATCGATTTTAATTTTAAGACCACCATTGGAAAGCTGAGAAAAAATACTATGAGAATGGTTACTCTACTCTTTTCTGAAAAGTCGGCTTCCCCACCTTTGCTCTATGTTTAGGTACGGTAGTGAGTGAGAGTCAGTTCACTAGTTTGAAGGTATTTTAGATAACCTTACTTTTATAACAGTGAAAAAAATCAGTTAATCAGTTTTCTAATACAGTAAAGCAAAGCCTCCGGAACCCAAAGTCTTTTAGACTTGTTCCTTCTTTATCGACATACTTTGTAGCCTGTCATTAACGTCCAAGACAATTACAGGGATAATGGAATGATCCCAAGTAACAATCCAATAGCAAAGGGGTGTTATTCGCTTCTTATAGTTTTAGCAGAACATTGTTGAGTCCACCAGGTTTTATAATAGTTTTTCTCAAGCGAATTTTGTCTAATTTGATTAACAGTTCTGAAGTATGATTAAAGAAGACTAAAAAACACCCATAAAACGGTCGTGTCTATAAATGTAATTCACAATATAAGCAGCTTTAAAGTATATTCAATTCATATTTAAAAATGCCATTTTACAGCTTCTTTAAAACTTGACAATAGTTTTAACGAAACTTTGTGACATTCTTTTGCAAGATGGATTTATCTTAACGTTACAGCTTTAAAATTTGGCGGTAGTTTAATTGCAAAAAACACTCGTGTGCCAACCGAGAGACTATGGGTTGGAGTGCCACATGCAATTGAAAGACCCAATATATTTTTGGCCTCATATCGAAATTTACTCAGCTTCATTCAGTCTATCATCCGTCGCACCAAAAAAACTCCTCCACTTTACAAAAAAAGTTCACGTTGTACGGCGACAGAGTCAGAAAGAAGTAAAACAGAAAAAATTCACCATATATTTACTATGCCAGTGAGTTTCCCGGGAAAACCATTCTCGTTCGTGGTTCTTCACAGCTCTTTTCGGTCGCTGGTATCATATGCAGCTTTGAAATCAATGAACAAATATGGTGCACGAATTCTCATCGGTGTTTTTGGGTAAAAGTACTGACTAGAGTGAGATTGATTTCAAAGATCTGTACGACCTGTACCTTGCAGCAGCCCTGAACGGGTTTTTTTTTCGAAACTGACACAGGATTTTTGCCAGCTGAGCCAGTAGGGCCGTCCCTTTGGGAAGCTTAGAGTTCAATGAAATTCGGCCGCCGCGTCCTAGAGCACCATGACCTTCCTGGTCTTCTTTGAACTGGCCACGACGCTTAGGGGTAGGTATGGAACGCAACTAGAGGATGTCAGCCCAGTAAGACTGACCCTGTGGGTGTAACCTTTGTCAACAATCTGGTTTCGCGCACGAACGACCAATTATGGATGTATTTGCCACTTTCTTTTTAACGATTCCAGCCACTGAACTGTCATGGGGTCGCTTCGGGAAAGACCGCGCAATTATCAATATAAGTTTTATTACACCCTTGTAAAGGTTGTAATAACCTTGTAAAACTCGCTCTGTATAAAAGCCATATCAAACCCGTCTCAAAGTGGTATCCGTTTTCTGTTCCGTTCACAGACTTAGTACCGTTAGCCCAATTATCAAGTCACTTGACCTCAGCTTTTTGCACATTTTATCGATTCTCACGATAAAAAGGACCATATGTAAACTGGTCTGGCCCATTCCTTGACATTACTTCTCAAGAGAATTAATATGGTACAAATGTTTTCCACTAAAATTCAAGAATTTCAAGTAGTTTAACCTAAAGTAAGCTTGTAATATTTTAAATTTTTAGTTTAACCAATTTAATTCTCTAATAAACAAGATCGTAGAAATTATTGGAAACAACTAATAATATAGGTGACTAGCAATATAATACTCATGCAAAAATAATAATTAATATTAATGCCAGGCAAAAAATAGTCCATAAACAGGTTCTTCTTTTACACATCCGACACTTTACTTAAATTTTTGTTGAAAACAGATGTATTTTATAACTCAAAAAGACAGGTAGACAGGTCACAGAAACATTTTGAAGATGATTTTTTTTTCTAAATGTGTTCCAAAAAATTAACGAATTAATTTTCAATGTAATTTTCTTGGTTCTTTGTGTTTGAGCATTATTATATTGATAAATGTCAAGCAAATTGCTCTGAACATATCTTTCACATCCTCAATCAAAAATTTCAATATGTGTCTTTGATTCTGATGCCCTAAAACCGAAAATCGTCTTGAGAGGGTCTTTCCCCCTTTTGATTAATGGAATTGAACAAATTTTTAAAACCCATTTGAAACAAGTGATATATTTTTAAATTGGGCTGTTGTTAATGAGTTAAACAACGGGCACGTCTATCCAAGTCATGAAAATTTTCCACTCAACGTAGAAGTGTAGTAGTTTATACAAAAAAAAACTTTTTTTTTTCTCAGTTGCGGGAGCTGAGATAATTTAACATACACAAATAGACAGAACACACTCAACCGTCAACCAGATCTTTTCTCTTTCGCTGCCAAGCGGAATAAATTAGCACACCAAGTGCATAGGAAACCGAATAAAACGCGGAAAATTCGCAAGAAGAAAAAAAAAAGAAAGAAAGAAAAACCAACAAAAGCTCAAACTGAACTACCCCGCGTTTACTAACGAAATACTTACTTACAGTGGCTGGTGTTGACATGGTGACGCTGCAGGGAAGCACCGCGAGGCCCCCCCGTTGACTAACTACCCTACTGTTGTTCTTGGTGATGAATTGACTCTCGTGATGGTGCGATGAGCTGAGCGTGTTTCGGTGCGATGATTTGGCTTCGCTCGACTCTGCGGAAGAAAAGCAAAAACGGAGAAAAAAAAACTGGAATGAGGATTCGGTGGGTCAAACTTTTATGACTCGATTAATGGTTGAGTACACAGAGAGGCAACCGAAGGAAGAAAAAAAACAGCCGCTTCAATTCAATGTAATTGTCAACGAGCCACATACAACAGCAGCAGTGGCAGCTCTTCTAATGGCATAAATTATCGCCACATGGCTTCACCCCACCCGCCGCCAAGTGGGAGGGAATGCTCTAACTTTTATTATGCTGTTATGTCATTTACCAAGTAACTGCCTGCGATGGCATTCTTGTTTTTTTTTCTCTGCTAGGCAGAAGCTTTTAAGCTCGTCACTGAGATTGAGTTATGGAAATTGTAATGCAAATTCACGCCCAACACAAAAGATTTGTCCTGTCATCGTTACCGAGCGCCACCGACCGCTCAAACCAGATCAAGCCAAAGTGACTGACTTCGTGAGTAGTGGGTAGGTGACGCCAGTAAAAGTACCATTTGTCATTAATTTTATCGTTAAAGCGCACGCTAATCCAGTGAGTGAGTGCCATGTAGCTTACGTAGGGGGCTCGATAGTGGCAAAAACAACTATAATTAGCTAAGTGTGTACCAACGCAAACCAAACTCAATTAACGTGCCGTTCGCTTTTCCCCGAAGCTCTTCTATACAGTAAGGAAGCAAAAAAGAAAAAAAAACTTCCCATCGTCTTGCGGGAGTGACGAATTGATGTGATGCCTCCACGAAAAGGTCCTGAAAATAATTTGCACAAGACAATGAAAGCGGCACAGTCATCATCATAATAATCATTACCGTCATGATTGTATTACCATTTGTTATATCTTAACTCGAAGCGAAATTTCCATGTCATTAGGAATGAGTGCAGCTCCGAGATAAGGATCTTTGCGGTATTTGGCAACTCCACGTTGCGCCGGTTGGGGTGGTGGGGGATTACGAAAATGGGGTGGTTGGCTGCCGGAGTAAACTTAATTCATGGCTAGCAAACGAATGGTTGGAAGTTGGAACGATGAGCGTTATGCACGTGAAACGCGACTGTTGACACAGCCGGATTGTGAGTTCACCAGGCACCGGCAATGAACGTGCGAATGTCGTCGAGCAGACAAACCTAATTACAAGCTGTTTCTGTTTCTTTTCAGTAAGCGCGACACGGTGAGCTCTTCAGGGGATTAAAGTTGAAAAATCGGGCGGTTAACGGTGATGGGGAAGTGGATGTGTGGAATGCAGAAAGAGGCACACCGCAGATCAAAGCCTAAATTTAGGTTTTATTTTTACCGTCGCGTCGTCATCCTTTCAATGGCGTAACCTGAGATAGGTCGTGTCTTGCTGAACGGAGTTTTTTTTTCTATTCGTTAGTGAAAAATGTACTCCCAGAGGAAAATGTACGAATGGGAAGAGTAATTACGCTGAAATTTGAGTCTTTTGAGTTTTTTTTTCTTTTCTAATGATGAAAGTGAGTTGCCCGTTCTTTGAGCCACATTTCAAGTGTTTTATTTTTAATTTTTTTGCAAACGAATCTTTCATTACGATGTGAATAATTACTAAAGTTGAAAAGCGAATATATCTTCTGCTGAACGCGACTGCTTCTACTGCTTGTGTAGAAACCTTCCTCGCCAGGGATTATCTCTAAAAATGCGTTATAAAATTATTTGTTCGCCGAAAATTTCTTTCAATCAATCACTTGTGGCACGTGCCACTGCACAGTGTGGCATGTTGCACCGTCTTGTTGAAACAACATCTCTTCTACAATAAGTGAACAAATAGTGACTTGCAGAATGCAACCGTGTTTCAGTTGGGTTTATTAACGTATCCATTCAACAAAATTTGTTCCACGCTGAACAAAACTAGCGCGATGATTTTTTCGAACTAAACCGCTGTTTCCCTAAAAAATCTGCACAATTTACGTGCGCTGTTCAGGTATCAATCTCTTCATGATTAAATGGAACTTTAAATGAATTAAACTAAAGTTTAAGGGGCACTTTATTTGGGCGACAACGACAGTGTTTTGTTGACCACCGTTTTTTCATTATTCGTCGTGCCTTTTCAACAAGTTTTTACCGTTTTTGTAGGCTTTTAGTTGTTCATTTTGGCATCACCATTTTGTGGAATTTTCTTTGTGTATTTATTCATCTTTTCATCGTTTTACGGTATCGTATTCCCTTTTTTGTTGTCTTTTAAACACCTTTTTTATCGTCCTGTATGTTGTCAAGACAACCACAACAAACCGCAAAAGACTGTCGCAGTTGCCTTTTAACAGAATGCCAGGGATGTAAAATCAGTGATTTTGATCAAATCTGCGAGTTATCGCCACACGCACAGAATATTTATCATTTACAAGTAGTGATGTTCTTTCGTTTTACTGTTACTGACTTTTTCGCGGTCAAACGTAAACTCTATTACTCTGAATACTGGAAAAATTTCGATCTGCGGCTAAAAACATTGGGTAGTTTGTGGTAGTGGGACTCCAACCCACAATTTCTCGGTTGGTACCCGAGTGCTTTACGCATTTAAACTATACCATACCCATGTATTAATTAGTTTCAGATCTAGTTTTGTGCCTACCAGTCCAAGCATTCCATCTTGCCCACACTCAGTTTCTCAGTGGTAGAAGCAAAGGGCAGCCATATTAGAAATAATAAACGTCGCCGGGGAAGCGTTTGTGTGCGAAAGATGGAATGCTTGGACTGGTAGGAACAAAACTAGATCTGAGACTAATTAATACGTGGGTGTGGTATAGTTTAAATGCGTAAAGCACTCGGGTACCAACCGAGAAATTTTGGGTTGGAGTCCCACTACCACAAACTACCCAATAATTTTAGCTGCAGCTCGAAGTTTTCCAAGTAATCGGTCTAACATTTTTCGCACCAAACGCTCCTCTGCTTTAATCAAAATAGAGTAGTGATGTTAATGAACTGAATCTGATCGCTAAAAGCGATTTTTTCCATCCCTGCCCAAAGCCCTTGTGGCATATAAAAAAGACAATCATAATGTTATTTTTTACTATCTTTTCGTCGTCTTTCAGTCTTTTATTCATTTGTTGTTGTCTTTTTTGCATATTTTGTCGCTTACTGAATGATTTTTTGTTGTTTTTTTTGCAGTGTTTTCTGTGTTTATTGGGTTTCTGTTGCCGACTTTTTATCAGTTTTGTTGCTGTTTTGGCGTATTTGCATTAAGGCTATTACAAATATTTTTTTAAAGTTTTTGTCCTTCGGACGCTAGACAACTGCAGGTTGGGGGGGGGGAGGTGTGGTCGAAAAAAAACAAAGATTTTTTTAATCACACAAAAAAAATTAAGATTTTTAGCAATTTTTACTTGAAGTTTAATCGTAAAGCCCGAATGTGTATTTGCTTATAATATATACGTTATTATTTTCCTTGCAAAAACCTTTCAAAATAGATTTAAAATCGAAAAAAAAAAAATTTTTTTTTGCCGATTTTTGGAAATTACATTATTGTATTATTGTTGAAATTACATTATTGCATTTTTGTTTCGTGCTAAAAGCTTTAACACTCCGTAAACTCTTTTTAGTTCTTTAGGCTGTAAACCCCACAAATAAGGCTTATACAAATTTGAAAAAAAGTTTATGTCACCCCCCCCTTCAAAAATTTTTGAAATGTGAAGGGGCAAAAAAATAAAGCGTTATATCATTATGTTGCAATCTTTAGTGATAAGCAGGTTTTTTACAGTTCAACGAGTTTACAACTCTAAATTATCCAATATGTGCAAAGTTAAAGCAATTATCTCGTTAGTCTTGATCAACTTTTTTCACCAACTAAGCTTTCTGGTTCCTGCTGCAAGTCAGGTCACTATTGTACCTAACCTTTAAGTTTCCGACGTCGCAAATTGAGATGCTTGCAATAAAACTTTTGGCTCCACCTACTTTAAATTTTGTTCCATTTCAATTCATCTTGTTTTAAAAGAACCGAATTTGATTGAGACAAAAACCAATCAAACAATATATTAGTGAAACTCGGTACCATTTTTGACGGAGATACTCCGAATTGCAGTGGGATTATTTTTTCCCGTCGTATATAAAAATAGAAATACGACACATTAGACACTCCGGAATATCAACTATCCGAGCTTTCGGGGCTCCAAATTGGTCATTTTATTCCGTTGTATCCAAGTACTTACCCTAATTTTGGATGTCAGGGGCGTAAAACTCAAAGATGCAGTATTTTACCATGCGTTGGATACATATAGAAAGGATGTCACTGAACTGTTCGAAGCTTGAAATTTTCTGACTATGATTGTTATGATTATTATTGGGATCAATGGAGACCCTACCATAACATCAAATCAAATCAAAGTTATTTTACTTTTTTGAGCTAGATTAGGATTTCCTATCTCCCGGAGCTAGATAAGGATTCCCGAATCTCGGCTGGAAGAGGCTGTTAGAGTCAATAGGATCGTAGCAACTGCCCCTGAAATTGTCCTGTACTCTAACAGCTGGCTGCGAATTTTGTCGTATGAAAACAGAAGGCTAGGCTTTGCTTTGCTTTTAAGGATTTCCTATGCGCAGTGAGTACTCTCGGAACTTTTCTGGTACGTTCATCGTTTAGTTATCAATCTTGCTGGACGATTTGAGAGTGTTGCGAATTTAGTCAAAAAAAATAAGTCAAGGTGATCGAACCACTGCCAGAAGGAATCAAAGATGCCAAAGAGTTGGGAACTTTTACGCTCGTCAAATAGTTGTTATCGAAACGATTTGCATCCTTAATATACAAAAGTAAACACGTTATTGTTGAAGACAAACATCAGCTTAGGAACGGCCTGATATTCAAGACGAAAAGGTTAACCAAGAAACAAGCGTTTTCAAACGTGAATAGTTTCAGAGATTTGTTTTCTTGAAATATGTCGGTAGCACAGCATATGCGTTCCAAGTAAAAAAGTTGTAGTGACTTAAACTAATATTTTCACACTATGATTATGTGTTTGTAGCTCTCTAAGGTGATCCTGTGACACTCCACTATTATCAAACTACTTTATGTGCTTGGTTTGAAAAATGTTGATGGTTGGTTCGAATCGAACTGAAATTTAAGTACTGTATAAAATTCTTGTTTTAAATTTTCAATAATATGCAAAAATAAACACTGGTTTCTACTCTATTGTTTAGTTATTGAAGTTTTGAAATTATTATTTTTTTCTTGCCCCCCCCCTTCAACAATATTTTGAGACCAGGACATAAACTTTTTTTCAAATTTGTATAAGCCTAATAGATTTTATACAAAAAATTTTTACTCATGTTTAACAAATTTTTTTTGCCCCCCGATTTTTAGAGTCAATTTTGAAGGGCGGGGGGACAAAAATTTTGAAAATAATTTGCGATGGCCTAACTTCATCATATTTTCACGTTACTTTCGTCATCTGTACGTCGTTTTTTGAACTCAGTTTTTGGCAGTTTGCGTCGATTTTTTTATGCCGTGTTTCGTCGTTTTTGTGGTCTTCTATGTTGCTGTATTGGTGTCATTTTGTCGATTTTTGTTTTTTTTTGTTATCTTTTCGTTGGCTTTTATTGTCATTTCGTCGCCTTCGTGGCAGCTTTTTATCCCACGTAACAATTTGGGTTTTATTACACTCTTATGATGGCATTTAATACCAAAATTGGCCTCAAAAACCGTCATGAGAGTACAATAAAACTCACATTGTTGCTTGGGTATGTAATTTTGTTTGCTAACAAGACAACAAAAATGTTTTCTTTTTACTGCCTTTTCAGCATTCTTTCGTGGTGTTTCTGTATATTCGCAGTCCGTTTTACATGTTTTGTTACCTTTTAACGCTTTTTAAATGCCTTTATGTCGTTTTTTTGTTTTTGTTGTCGTTGTTTTAGGGTCGTTTCGTCATCTTGTGGTTGTTGCAACTTTTTTCGCTGCAACTTTTGTCAGCTGCATTTATTTTGTATTCGACGTCATTTGTGATCTTTCTGTCTGTGATCTTTCTTTACTTTATGTCGTATTTTTGTTGTCTCTTAGCCATCTTTTCGTCTTCTTCTCGGTCCATTTTTTTCCTTCTGTTTTTGGCATTTTTTGTTGACTTTTTTCGGTGACTTTTTGCCGTTTCTGTCGTTTTTTTGTTGTTTCAGTGTCTCTTTGTCGGCATTGTAAATTCTTTTTACGCTTTTAAAAAGTTTTTTCCGGGTTTTTCTTTTTGAGCTGTTTTAGTGTCATTTCGTCGTCTTCATTGTATTTAATTGTGACGTTTCCTTCGTATTTTCAACGTCTGTTTGTCGTTTTATAAAACCTGGTTTTGGTCGAGAGAAACGACGAAATTTGGGATTTATTTTGCTTTTTTTAATCGTTTCATCATTATTTATCGCTTTTTTTTTTGACTTTTGACTTTTATTTTCGTCGTCCTATCTGTTGTCCAGACAAGAAAATTGTTTCATTTATACTGTTTTTTCATCATTCTTTCGTCGTCTTTCTATCGTATATTCGCCATCTTTTCGTCTCCTGTCTTGTGTGTTTTGTTGCCTTTTATAAACTTTTTAAACATTTTTTGTCGCTGTTTTACCGTCTTTTTATTGTCTCTTTACTGCCTTTTTTGCATCCATTTGTCGACATTTCGTCGATTTTATTATCTTTTTTATTTTGGCATTTTTCGTTGCTGCTATGGCGTATTTTTCAGTCCTTTATTTTTCTTTCATTGTCCTTTCGCCTATCCGTCATCCGTCGTCATCTTTCGTGTTTTCGTCTTCTGTTTGTCGTCCCTTTTCGTCGGATTTTGTCGCTTTTGTTTTATTTCGACGCCTTTTTGACACTTTAAAACGTCTTTTTGATTTCTTTGTCATTTTTAGTCCTGTTTTTTGTCGCTATTTTGGTTTCTTGTCTTCATCTCATTGTTATATTTTCACCGTTTTTTATCATCTCTCTGGCGAATTTGTCATTTTTGTTTCTGTTTTGGCGCCTTTTCTTCGTATTTTTGTCATCTTCACACCATTTTTTGGTCTCTTTTCAACGATTTGTTGATTGGCGATAGGTTTACGTCGTTTATGGCGTTTTTGATTAATTATTTTTTGCCGTCTTCCGTCTTTTTTCAATGGGCTTTTCGCCAATTTGGTATCACTTTTTCGTCATTTTTCCGTCGTCTTTTAGCCGCCTCGTTGTCTACTTGTCGTTCTTTCGTCCTCCTATTATTATTCTTTCTTCGTATTGGTCGTCTTTTTGACACCTCATTCTGTCCTTTTGTGTTTTTGTTGTATTTTGATTGTATTGTCGTTAATTGTTCGTTTTTGCTTTTTTCCCTATTTTTCGTCCTTTCATTTGCAGCAAAAATGTGGTTTTTTTTATTGCCTTTTTGTGGTACTTTCGTTATCTTCTTGTACTGTATTCGTCATCTTTTCGTTGTCTTTTCTGGATGTTTTGTCACTTTCTCACGCATGAAATAATTTTTTATCGTTTTTCGTCGTTTTTTGTTGCTGTTTTGAAGCCTTTTCATCGTATTTTCATGTTATTTCCGACTAGCTTCGAGTAGGGCTAGGGCTAGGGCTAGGGCTAGGGCTAGGGCTAGGGCTAGGGCTAGGGCTAGGGCTAGGGCTAGGGCTAGGGCTAGGGCTAGGGCTAGGGCTAGGGCTAGGGCTAGGGCTAGGGCTAGGGCTAGGGCTAGGGCTAGGGCTAGGGCTAGGGCTAGGGCTAGGGCTAGGGCTAGGGCTAGGGCTAGGGCTAGGGCTAGGGCTAGGGCTAGGGCTAGGGCTAGGGCTAGGGCTAGGGCTAGGGCTAGGGCTAGGGCTAGGGCTAGGGCTAGGGCTAGGGCTAGGGCTAGGGCTAGGGCTAGGGCTAGGGCTAGGGCTAGGGCTAGGGCTAGGGCTAGGGCTAGGGCTAGGGCTAGGGCTAGGGCTAGGGCTAGGGCTAGGGCTAGGGCTAGGGCTAGGGCTAGGGCTAGGGCTAGGGCTAGGGCTAGGGCTAGGGCTAGGGCTAGGGCTAGGGCTAGGGCTAGGGCTAGGGCTAGGGCTAGGGCTAGGGCTAGGGCTAGGGCTAGGGCTAGGGCTAGGGCTAGGGCTAGGGCTAGGGCTAGGGCTAGGGCTAGGGCTAGGGCTAGGGCTAGGGCTAGGGCTAGGGCTAGGGCTAGGGCTAGGGCTAGGGCTAGGGCTAGGGCTAGGGCTAGGGCTAGGGCTAGGGCTAGGGCTAGGGCTAGGGCTAGGGCTAGGGCTAGGGCTAGGGCTAGGGCTAGGGCTAGGGCTAGGGCTAGGGCTAGGGCTAGGGCTAGGGCTAGGGCTAGGGCTAGGGCTAGGGCTAGGGCTAGGGCTAGGGCTAGGGCTAGGGCTAGGGCTAGGGCTAGGGCTAGGGCTAGGGCTAGGGCTAGGGCTAGGGCTAGGGCTAGGGCTAGGGCTAGGGCTAGGGCTAGGGCTAGGGCTAGGGCTAGGGCTAGGGCTAGGGCTAGGGCTAGGGCTAGGGCTAGGGCTAGGGCTAGGGCTAGGGCTAGGGCTAGGGCTAGGGCTAGGGCTAGGGCTAGGGCTAGGGCTAGGGCTAGGGCTAGGGCTAGGGCTAGGGCTAGGGCTAGGGCTAGGGCTAGGGCTAGGGCTAGGGCTAGGGCTAGGGTACGGCGAAATACCTTTATGTAGATTAGAAATAGTGACGGACCTGGATGGCTGCCTTGTGAATTACTCACCATCAATTTACAAAGACAACTCTCATTAATCTTGATACATTGAGTTCGACTATGGAAATAACTTTTGAAGAATAATTTGGTGATCGATAGCAGGGTCGTCAAATGTACAGGTTGGTGACAGCAATTCGAAGATATTTGCCATTTTTTCCTGCAATTAGTCTTGCGGCATGTTTCTAATACACACGCACCGAGAAGAAATAAGAGAACAAAGGAAACATCTTTTGTTCTTGGACTTTTCCTTTACTTGTAAGACACGTACGTAAGCACAACATACATCTTTCCCCCAAACAACGCGGCTTCGAGTAATAATTACACCTCATTCTCTATCGTTTGTCCGTACTATTCCAGCTAAAACTGTAAATATAGCAAAAAGTGGCGAATACATGTTATACGACATTTTGTGCGACTGATCATCGCGCATAAGAGAATGTTGGCTTACTATCATGTACGTATTCAGGTTTGTTTTGATGCTTACAATAGGTAGGCACTGTCGATACATAAAATTAAACAGTGCGAAGCGATGGTATTGGTTAAGAGTCTGACATGGCATTGCATGCTGGTAAACATATAGAAAAAGTGTCAACCGTTGCAGTCCCTGATCGATAGTGTCGAACGCTTTTTTGAGATCAAGGAATAAAACTGGCATGAACTTTCCTACGTCAAAACCTTTGATACTGGTAGTTGTGAAGTGTACTCGTTTTTTGTCTTAATCGTACTAGACTCTTCCCTCATGTCATCGAATTTTTTTCTTTCGAGAGACATGATTACTCGTAGCCCGTTTTAGACCAGCCGCTGCTTGGCTAAATTGAGCAATTCCTTGATTTACTGACTAGTAGGGATTATCCGTTAGTTGAGTCTGAACGAGCGGCAGTGACTAAGGACAGTATATATCTACATTTGAGCAGATCGAAGGCCGCGAATATTTTCAATGACATTCGGCCATTCGTGATCCGGCCATCTGTGTTTCGGCTATTTATGATTCGATCATACATGTTTTGGCCATTTCTGATTTGGCCATTAGATCAGCTATGCCATTTATTATTTCGTCCATTTGAGATTCGGTCATTCGTAGGTAATATGACTCACTCTAAATGAAATGCAGATTGCCTAACGTCTATTATGCCTACCATACATTATGCTTTTCGTATATTATGCCTATCGTCCATTATGCCTATCGTCCTTTATACCTATCATCCATTATGCCTGACGTATTTATGCTTAACATTTAATGGAATACACTCCTTTTTGCCCTCTCTCGGCGCTAGCAGCACAGATGTTATAAAGCAGTTGCAGTGACTGATGTATGACCAATCAAAGTCATAAATGAGTTATTTCATCTAAACGCTTCCATGTTTGACGTTCGGTTTGATATTTGCCTGTTAATTAATAAAGTTTTACTAATTTAAATGAAAACCAACGTTCCATATTGAAAATATTTATATTGAAATTTCTGATTAATTGACTTGATTAAAATTCTTGTAAATTTTGCTAAATACCTCTGAGTGATAAGCATTCAAAACGACCGTCATTCTAGGCAATCGCATTTTTAGATTTTCATTTCACCCCCATAACTTCCCTCTAGGTATGGCACAATCCTGCGTCGAAAAATCTTCTCATTAATCCACCGCCTGTCGAGAAATGAAAAACACTGGTAATTACGGTCGTTTTCCCTTCTTCAGCGCGCTGCTATGTCGTTTGCTTAATTCAATTTCGTCATCCGCTTAGTTGGGTTTCCTCGGAATCTCGATCTGAGAGGAATTCTTTCATCGGACGAACGGATGGAACCGACCGTCCAACCGACGACTGCCTGGATGGACCCTTCCGTGCCAATACCATCGATGTGGAGAGGTTTATGGTGCTGGTACAGGAACGCTTGGCATATGGACATAGACAAATATTCCACCAGCAGCAGCGCCGAGGCAGCTTCGCGTAGTGTATCTACACGATACCAAGGCAAGGTACAAAGCTGGGAAACGGGCAATCAGTTGTTCAAACAGAGATAACATTCCATTCTGAAGCAAGCATTCCGCAGCAGCAGCAGCAGCTCGCCCGGCACCAAGGCAAAGTGTAAAGAAGTTTTCCCGAGAAGGAAGGCAAACTAGGTCGATGAGCATTACTAAAAGTTGATTCTACTACACTCACTCGCTCGCTAAGCATAGCATAGGGCGACAAGAGCAGGGCAGATGAATCAATTGCCGGGATGTATTTGCCTTTCGTTCCGGTTGGTGTGCTTAACGTATCGACAGGATCATTGGATGTACACTGAAAGCGATAACGACTTAGATTGGAAGTAGAGATGACAATGAATTAATATATTTAGAAGGTTGAGAGTGAGCACAGTGTGTTGTGTAGATCCATGGTGAAGTATCGCAATATGGACATTAAATTCTAATGGGATATTTTGTTAGAAGCAATATCCTATGTAGAAAATGCAGGCAATAACTGTTTGTAGTTATTATTTTTCTTTACTCGCAGCATAAAAACAAATCAAAGAGGATTTAAAGAATCACTGTTATCGTTTTTAAATGAAAATTTATAGGATGTAGAAAATTGACCCAATTTTCGATGAAAAAAAAAACAAGATTCCCTCGTTAGAAAACCGGCCGGCTTAGCAAAAATATCGTAACATTTACGAGCGACCTTCTCGAATCGATCGAATTCGTTTAGCATACCGTAAAATATGCCATAAATAATAAGAAAAAAAAAGTCAAAGCCATAAATAACGGCCCGATCAATCGGGGAGAAAGCGGGCACATAAACAGATCGTCCTTATCGCTGTGCAATAACTGTCTCCAGCCTGCCGTTTGTTTGCCATCTCAAGCCGGGCGAAAAGTACGCAATTCATAACCCACGGGGTTATCGTCCACAATCATCTTTCGCCGGAATATCTTCTTACTAATATTTTTAACAGCCTAACCTATATTAAGACGGATTTTGTTTCGAACCATTTTCACAGCCAAACTCAATCTCCCATCAGCCAGAAGCGTCATCAGCGTCGTCTCTTTCTCCGAGACACAACAAAACAGCACCTCGCAGATCGTTTGTTTAATTTTCGCACCGTATCGTTACGGGGCTTGCATTAGCCTTATCACATTATCACCGTTTGTTTTCCCAAGCAAGCAAGCAAGCAAGCAGTGGCGCACTTTTCTGCGCTGGGAATTATTAACTGTGACAGCATCAAATTTATTAGGTGCGCTTCCGCCCCCGAACATCCCCGGCGAACTTTACTTGCCACGGAACGTAAGCAATTTGGGTGTTTGCAGCTTTCCAGCGACTACGACGAGGACGACGATCTCCCACAGCGTCCTGTGGTTCGGTGGCCCGTGCCGTGGAGGTTTGTTTTGACACCCCCTCCACCACCCCCCCCCCCCCCCCCCCCACCCAGGATGGCGGCTTCCGCCCGGTCACGCCTACTGGGATGCCTCCCCGAAATGAGTTTCGTTTTGTTTGGAAGTGCGGAAGTCAGTGTGACACTAATTGACTTCTCATTTTTGGCTCGGCCCGTAAATGGTGGCACGCTCTGGCACTGGCAAATGGTCTTTAAGTGGTGTTTAGTGGACTATTTTGGGTGGAAATCGGCATAAATACTGTCACAGTCAGCTCTTTACGGTGGGTGTAAGGGCCAAATGGCCGTCGGCTTGCCATCCGGGGATGCAGTTACCGGTCAGAACCGGGTGGATCATTATCCGGATAACTTTTGGATTACGTCCAATTTGGTGGCGATAGCTCTGTATAATTGAGATCTACAGTTATTGTTTGTCACCGACGGATGAGATGACCTCATTACGTGTAGGAATCAATTTAAAGTAGAAAATTAAATAACCAGTAAAGAGATTAGTGTGAAATCTGTTCAAAATTAGAAATAGCGATGGAAAAAAACTTTTGGTATTATAGCTAAACTAAGTTATGGTACAGAATTAACTTTGACAGCAATCGTGTTCCTAACACATGCTGAGCTCTATCTCAAATGATAAATCAGAAATTATAACAAAGGTTCCTGTCAGGAATAGATGGATTAAATCGATCTCCTTTTAGAATTGAGAAAAACTGTTTGTATTTTCATACAAATTGGTGCTTGTCTCGATACTGAGGAGGAGGAGTCGGTAACACGGTACGGTATAGAGTGGGCCTTCATCCCACCCAGATTGCTCAATTTGGCGAATTGTGGGAGGCAGAAGTTAAGGTCGTCAAATCTTTATTTTTTTGTTGTTAGATTATAGGGTAATTGATCTTGAGTGGACCAATTTAGCGCCTTTTAAGACCACCACTCACACTCCTGCTTAATTTACTCGTCATAATAAGCATAATATAAGTTAATTTAATTATTTTTTTCGATTTAGCTTATAAAGCACCTCCTGCTATATAGTTAAAACTTTGGCCAATTCGAGTGTGAAAACTGCACATGGATACCAGAAGAAAAAACTAAATTAATTATTAGAAGCACTTATGGAAACTCAAAGAACGCAACTCTATTCCATTCAAAGGACTGCTGGTGAGATTGTTCTAGTTTTGCCCATGTATACCACATTTCATAAATAAACTAGAATCGGGAAGAGAGAGGGACAATCAGAGCACTTATTTGAAGCGGTGTGCCTAGGGAGAGTGAAACACTCAACTTTCTAGGGTTAATCCTGGCCCAATTAATGAGCGGATAATGAGCGGGCTCTTCTTCCTACCTGCTGGAATCATTCTGCATTAAGACCTGCACTAAATCCCTGGTACGTGTAAGTGATGTTGCTTATCGACCAATTCCCTTTTGGACCTTCATACAAGAGTTGGGAAGCATGACCAATCGTTGAATATGTACAACTCTCTTTGACATGATAGGCTCATTGCTATGAACAGATGTTCTGCTAAGCCAAATGGTAGTACCATATATTCACATTCATATTCAACAAGGTGCACTCAAGGTAATAATTGGCGACTTCCTAGTCAAGCGAGATATAGAGTGGGACTTCATTCCACCCAGATCGCGTCAATTTGGCAAATTGTGGGAGGCAGAAGTTAAGGTCGTCAAATCTCTATTGTAAATAACAGCCTTATACCGGACTATACACTTAAAAAAATCGGTTAAATTTTACCGAAATCTAAACAACTTCTACACATTTAAAATGATAATTGCTTCTTATAGCATTTTTCCTCAGCAGGACTCATGGTGAAATCAGCGATTGTTGATCAACTCTTGCAGTCTCTGACAGTTCGGACATTTCGGTGTAAATTTGAGTGACGTCAGAATAAAATTGTCGCCTGCTAGAGAGTAGTATTCGGCATGAGTAATGGTCTTAGAATGCTGCCCTGAGGTATTCTTAAGCGATTTCCGAACTAGTCAAATAAACACATTAATAAGGCACATATTTTCACAGCTAATTTTGCACATTTTGTGGTTTTGTAGAGGCAAGCCATGTTGTAAATCTTGCTGAAGTTCCCAGTTTAGCTAGCAGAATATCATGATCGGCTCGGTCAAATACTGTCTCCAGGTCAGAATAAACGGTGTTAACTAGTTCTAGTTGGTCCACAAGCACAAAGAAGTGAAATCGAACGCATTTGCAGAAACTGATCTACCGGGAAAAAATCTCTGCTGTGAGGTGGACAAACATTGCGTACTTTCATATTTATCAGCAAAATTCCATTTCAATCAACAATAGTCGAGATATAAATGGTTTATTTTTCAGCGTTTTGAACTGAAAACGCTTTATCTTCACATTTTTGTATTGTGAAACATCATATAAAAACCTCAGCTTTTCGAAAAAAAATATCAAAAATATTAGGTCTTTGGGACTGCCATAATGGTCAAATAAAAAATCCGAATCTAAAATTTTCTGACAGAGGTTAAGTTTGTATGAAAATTGCGATCAATGCAGTTATATTTGAGTGAATACTGAGTCCCAACCATAAGGTGTCCGTCTTCACTGTTTTGCTCTAGTTAAAAAACTGCCATCCGGAAGGTCGGTTCCGGATCGTGCGAATAATTTTGTTTCATAACAAGTTCCAGTGGTCTTCCAAATGTAGTTGATGACTTGTTCTTAGCAATGGTGTCTTACTCAGGTCATCCGATAAAGCATACAACGGCCTAGAATTTATTATGGGTTCGATGTAGCTCAAACTTGTAAAACCCAAGTATTGCATTACCAAGAGTTCAGTGCGTTTTGACGATCTCAACTTCAGCCTCCCACAATTCGCCAAAATTGGGTCTGGGTAGAATGAATTTCCACTTTATCTCCTGTTTAGGTAGGAAGACATCGATTATTGAGTATTGTCCTTGGAAGCGCTCACCAAGTTTTTAGGAATTTACTGATCATCCTGTATCGATTGATAAATTGATTCAATGCTTCAAGGAAACCCCGACTTGTTAGGAATCAACTCAAGGGGATTCCATTTCGAGACAAGCGGCTATGTTTGCGTCGTGTGTCGGTTTAGAGCTTCTTTCCTTCACAGTCACAGGAACGGCACAATTAACGTAACAAAGCGAGAATAAATACCGTAGGCTTATTTATGGACGATCAACCTACATAATCTTGAACAACTGGAGTGATCAGAGTAGTAGATGTGAAGATGTCGGAAGGCGTTTTCCCTTGTTCAATTCGAAGGTTAAATTATTGCCAATTAGCAATAATGCTGAGACCGTGAATACTGGACACTTTTGTGACATTTTTGTCAAGCTCATGTGGTTTCTCTCATGAAAAAAATGGTGATGGTGAATAGGAAATCATTAATAATTACCTTGAGAGGCGTTATTCAACAGGCTTTTCTTTACCAACCCGCGTCGTTTGATGAATCTATCCAGTGTGGCAAAAAGAGTATGAGTTGTCAGGTCAGAAAACAACTTGATGAGATTTGATTTCGAGACCTTACTTAAAATAAACGGTTTGTTCTCAGGTAGAATTCCCATTAAAAACTCTACTAACTATTTTTTGGAAAGGAAGGAAGTGTCTGATGCGAATAATGATTAATTAGATGAACTGGAACATTTTGATATAGACCAAAAATTTATCGGGATGTACAATGGCAGGTGGGGCTCGTACTCACGCTCTTTCGCTTAGTACCCGAATGTTACACTCAATAAATGTTTCACTACCACCTGTTATATTGAGTAATCTTATACCTAATTTTGTTTTATTCCCCCTAATTCTGTCATTCCCCGTAAACGCGTACCACACACTTCCTATGCGACGATATTATTTTTGTATGACTGTTCTTTGTTTCTACCGTCGAGAAGAATGACTGTTATCTACTCGGTCAGTGTATAGGACAACTCATTGTGCTCGATTTTGTTTGGATATCAACTACTTTAACTAAGCCACCTGGACCAGGATAAATCTTTATAATGCAACCCATCTTTTGTGATTGGGCAGGAAAATTATCTGCTTTTATAAGAACGATGGCGATGGTGAGCGAATATTTGGCGATTTCTTTGTCCATTTGCCACGAACCTGTAACTCTATGAGATTTTCTCTCTTCCAACCATTCCAAAGATGCTCACGAAGTTGTTGGACGTGCTGCCAACGTCCCAAACGACTTACCGGAGTTTCTGCCTTAGGAATATCGACTAAGGGTCTGCCGATATTTAAGTCTTCAGGAGTTCTAAACTTCTAATTCTGAATAAGCATATAACGACCTTGAATTTAAAATTCTGTGACTGTCAGAGAGGCGAAATGGTATAATTTCCTCAGAACAGATTTTACACTTTTAACATCGGCTGCCCACAACCCACCAAAGTGCGGTGAATGTGGTGGAATAGTATGCTATACACTTTTCTTTATTCGACAATATTCAAACCCTTTTTTTTACATGTTTCAGACTCAAACATTAAGTAAAGATAATGTAACTCTGATTTAACACCAATGAAATTAGTACCATTGTCGCTAAACACATTTTCAGGGATACCACGTCGGGAGACAAATCTCTGAAATGGTACAAGAAAAGCTTCTGTAGACATATCGTCAACTGCTTCGAGATGCGTGGCTTTAGTTACCATGCATACAAAGACACCGATGTAAGCCTTGATGGGACCCGCTGTTCTGTTACTTTGTTTTAATAAAATTGAACCAGCAAAATCAATGCCGTCACGTAGGCGATGCGGAATGATGTGGGATTTCGGTAAATCACTCATTTGCTGACCAAGTATGGAAGAGCGATTTTTGAGACATGTTATGCAGCTTGGAATAATCTGTCGTACGGTGGATTTTGCATTCAAGTGGCCCAAGATCGACTTGAATGGAGACGACTGCTCTAAACAAGTTCTGCGTTTGAACTTTTGAAACAACAACCGCTGACGACGACGATTTTTCTGTTTTCGTTGAAGTATAGAGGTTTTTTACGTTCAGTCGAATTTACTGCGCCATAGCATTCTATTTATATAATCTATTTATATAAGAGGCTTATGTCTGTAACGCAAACGTCTCTGACAGGACGTCATAAGAGGCTTATCGGTAACTAAAAACAGGTCCCTGACAGGACATCATGCTTTCGTAGCAATGGGTAGTATTCTTAGTCACCTCACTGGTCGACTGCAGGACTGCTCGATTGCTCAACTGGTTGACTAGACTGCTCGACTGGACTGTTCGGCTAGACTGCTCGATTTGAATGCTCGACTGGACTGCTTAACTGAACTGCTCGACTGAACTGTTCGATTCGTCTCAACTGGCTGATTGGACAGATCGACTTGACTGCTTGACTGAACAGCTCGATTTAACTGCTCGAGTGGACTACTCTATTCGGCTGCTTGACTTACTACTCGACCTGACTACTCGACTTTACTGCTCGACTGGACTGTTCGATACGACTGCTCGACTCAACTGTTCGATACGACGCTCGACTCAACTGCTCGATTCCACTGCTTGATTCCACTACTCGACTGGACTACTCGACTCAACTGCTCTACTCGCCTGCTCAAATGAACTGCTTGACTCAACTACTCGATTGGACTATTCGAATCGGCTGCTCGACTCAGCTGCTCAACCCGATTGCTCGGTTACAGTGCTCGACTCAACTGACAGCTTGATTGAACAGCTCGACTGGATTGCTCGACTTAGCCACTCAACCCGACCGCTCGACTCAACTGCTTGACTTAACTGTTTGATTCGAGCTGTCAGACTTAAATGCTCGACTTGACTACTCGATTCAACCACGCGACTAGACTACTCGATTCAACAGCTCGACTGGACTACTCGACTTAACTACTCGATTAAGCGGCCCGACTCAACTGCTCGGTTCAACTGCTCGATTGGACGACTCGTGTCGATTGCTCGACTCAGCTGCTCATCTGGACTGTTCGATACGACTGCTCGACTCAACTGCTCGACTCAACCACTCGACTCAACTGTTCGCATGAACTGCATGAACTGAACTGCTCGACTTGACTGCTCGAATGAACTGCTCGACTCGACTGCACGAATGAACTGCTCGACTTAACTTTTCGAATTAACCGCTTGACCCTACTGCTAGACTAAACCATCCGATTCGACTGCTCAACTAGACTGCTCAATTTGATTGCTTGACTTGACTGTTTGACTCGACTGCTCGACCCAACTGCTTGACTCGATTGCTTGATTCGACTGCTCGACTCGCCTGCTGAACTCGATTGCTTGTCGCGATATCATATGGTCGGTGTTAAATCAGACCGGACCAAGTCGCAAAATTTAAAAAAAATGAGTTAATGATAGCAAACGATCAAGAATTTTCTAAGCAACATTTTACTCTAATCAGACTACATAAATGTTACAAACAGCCAGAAGTTTTTATTCAGTTAAATAAAATCCAATACGACCATAAAAACTATTGGTTTCCGGCTATGACTCTTTTATGTACAACATCTTAGATTGTGTTTTTTATCGACTGGATTCAATTGTAACTGTTAATAGTTGGCATGACATTGACATGATCGTGAGGAACGTGCTGTTCGAGCCAAAGATGCTGATAATAGCTGGCAGAGCAGTCTTCGGAGAAGTTTATCAAGACTGAAGTTTGATATTTTCCCGACGTTTCGACACTTTTTGGTGTCTTTTTCAAGAGGTAATAAAATTTAGTCTTTTGTTCTGTTTTTAGGAGTGTACATATTAAACAAGTTTTTCTTGCTTTGCAGCTGTACTGCGAAACACTAAGCGCAACTAAGCCAACAAAGTGTCGAAACGTCGGGAAAATATCAAACTTTAGTCTTGATAAATTTCTGCCCTGCCAAATATTAACAGTTACAACATCTTAGAGCTATATTATGCAAAGAACTCAAAGAACTAATACTAAGATTAAACATCTTCGCAAACACTGGCCAATGGAATGTATCCGCAGTTTTCGGAATTCTGAACAGACATTTATATTCTCCGGATCGTAAGATTCGGGCTAGTAGGGTCTAATTCCCGTCGTAATAGGTAAAGCCATTATAATTTTAATCATTTGTTGGATGGATTTAATGAATACTCCAAAAGTTCTTGTGCTGATTTGACTAAAACACACTTACCTTCCGATCCGTGAACTTTGAAATCACTGAAAAGCGACTATTAAAGCATATTATTGAAATTACGCAACTGACTTTATTTCTAAAATTCGTCGTACCGTTTTAAAATCCGTCTGTCAAAATTTTTCATCGTCCGAACTTAAAATTACAACAATGTTTACGAATCTAACGCGCATGTATTTGTTTAGGACGGCATGACAAATGGTATTCTACCAAATTTCTGCAAGTCAGACAAGTTTTCCTGGCTGTAGAATAACGACAATGCCTTGCGTGAGTTATTTTCATTTATGAATGACGGAAATTAAAACGATTAGTCGACATTGTCTTCTTCGTCGCACGAAAAAAGTAGGAAATTTGGCTGGTAGGACTTCTTTAATAATAAAAATCATTTAAATAGACCTCAGCTTACTTTGATTGATCGCATGTGATAGACAACAAACTAAAATATTAGGGAATAACTAGTTTTGCATTGTGTGTCATAAAAATACTGATATTTTTAATAATTTGTGTTGGATAGGACGGGAATAAGCAATTACGACGATGTAACAATATACCCTATGTTATAATGAGAAGAAAAATAATTTTATTATGTTACTCTTAGGAAGGGTAATCAAAAACAGAAGATCATCAAAAAGAAACATATTTTCATTTCAGAAACCATTCCAAAAACACCACAAGTCTAAAATGATGAGCGGTTACTCATGATTACGATTTTTTAATGTTGGATTACTGGGCAGTGGTAACATTAAGCTCTAGTACTGGTTTGGGGCTGATTCAATGAGAAAACTTCAACTAAAAAAGAGTAACTACATCGTAGACCAGAGAATATTTAGTACACAAAAGTACTCAGACAAAATGCTTTTACATGGAAGCAACCGTGGTTTCCCATAACCCACCGAAATGCGATACCTTCGAACGATCAAAGTACTACTGGCTATCATTTTCTGTCCATTTGTGTAGGTGCTTTCTGATGAATCTTTCTGCGTATGATTTGAGTGATTTCGTTGGCTGCTCCAACGAAATCTTGGAAATTGTAGTGCACTGACTTTGAAGGGAAGAAAAATCTGTGAACTACATATGCATGTGTATCTTTCGATTACAAACAAAACTTCTATTCTGCGGACAACCCTCTGAAATTGTTGTTTTTAACTCATACGATGGCAGGAAATTGTTAGTTGGCTATTGACCTTTTATTCCTTGAGCATTTGATCGCTAGGTCAAACAATTATATTTTCAGATATTGCCTCACGCTGCTTAAAAATTCATTTTTATCTACTGCTATAGTATAACCTATTCCACCCAAATTTCCTTCAATTGACACCTAGTAAGGCAAGGCGTACCAATCCCTTCCTAAACTTCTGATAGTTTTCCCATCATGCGTAACGCCCATTTCCATTTCATTGAACGAATGCGTACGTTTCGATCCCAAAGTGTGTAGGACCTAAATGAATGGATAATGCAGCAGGCAGAAGTGAACCGATGGCAAACCCGAAAAACAGCCATTATTAATTGAACTGAGCTCCTAAATTCTTGGCACCCAACCGGTGCGGCATTCGGGGAAACCCGACCAACAACGGGGTTTTTTTTTTGTTCCGAGCAACCTACGAACCAACGCAACGGTTCCTGCCCCCACAAGTGGAAGCTCTTACCAACCGGGAGGTTGGGTGGGCTCATAAAATTCAAACCACTACATCTAATTAATTATTCACGTACTCGCTTTTCCGCAGCCCGGCAATGGAAAAGCACTGCTGGCGTTTGTCTGTGGCCGCTTTTGGCTCGGCTAACCGAGATACCCACACACATACCCACCACCACCGGAACGTTCGCAGCTCACGTAGACAAAAAAAATGCCCGGTCGGGTCGAAAGGAGTACAGGTACCGTGGCCCGACGTGTGACCGCATGACCTACCGGACCACCACCGCTCTACCTGCTTGGATTCTGGTCGGTACGGGCAACCGTGCGTCGGGAGAAGTCGTAAATTGATTACGCAAGCTTCAGGGGTGCGCGCGCGAGAAACGAAAAAAAAAGAACTACGATTCCGACTAACAAATTGGCCGCAAGGTTGGAACGGGACCACCACAATTATTACCGAAGCAAGCGAGGCGGAACCGAGTCTCCGAGTGTTTCAGTTAACGAGTTCGGGTTGTTTTTTGCGTTGTAGTTTTCGCCCCTATAATTGAGTTTTACGGCCACGACGACGAGCGACGGTGAAACGATGAGGTGTACCCGTGTAGAAGAAAAGTAGTTTTGAATTTTTAAAGAACTGCGAATGCGTTCGGAAAACTTCCCCGACCCGGCAGAATCACAATCTATTGCAGTAGAACGAATCTTAAGGATTAGTTTTTTTGTATTAAGGTTAACGAGGGTGGTTTCCTACTCTAGTTATGATAATTAATTTCCACCGACATTTTCAACCGTAAATTCGTTCTAAGCTCAGCAATTTCACAGTCACAGTGAAGGCTCCCGTAGAGGAATTTTTCATGCAGCACATGCTGCTCAGTTTCATTGTTGATTTCCATCTTTGATGACTTGTTAAGGAGCGGCACAGGTGTGTAGCATTTCATTTCCGCCCGCCATTGTGCCTTGCTTCATGCCATTGTGTGTAGAAGGCTCGCAGCTTAGTGCTCTTTTATCCAAAGTGAGCAAATTAAACTCATTAAAAAAAGTTCTACCGTGGAGGCCCGCAACTGCTCCCAAATATATAATTCACATTCTTTTATGAGAGCACAGACTCCGGCGGCCGTGATTGCTGCCAGGCAGGCAGTAAAAAACCGGCACGGAAAGCACGAAAGCACGAGGAAATGTAGCATGGAAAATGTACTTGAAACAAGTATGATTCGGGAAAAAATGGGTAGTTCTCGTTTCACAAGTTATGAGTGCACAAAACATTATTTTTTATTATTCGGTTAAGTGACTGTTTATTTCAAATGATGTGTTGACACATGAATCGGATAAAACTGTTGATTTTTATGATCACATTTCATTCATTGACGTTTTGAATAAAATAAGGACGAGCAATCATGCTCATCCACTGAGCATTCATATGAGCGAATGTTTGTGGGAATTGGAAATTAATCGTGTTTTATTGGTCTCCAGTCGGTTAACGTACCACTTTTCAGTCATTTTGCTCTGCACAGGAATAGTGCACAACTTTGTAGCCAAATATGTAATCTACATGCATAATGCATACCGGATGGCACGTTGTTCAATTTTCCAGCAATCACACAACGCCTGCACTCGTTGAGACCTTGCTTCACCCGCATATAGTGGGAGAGAATAAATCGTTGGAATAACTTATGCTCATGAGTACGTACCGCAATGACACGCTATTATGCATGCACTCTCGTTGACCCTCCTCCTGTGTTCGGGTGGGAAGGAGGAAATTTTTTTTTGTTCCCTGTTTTTCGCTGAGTCGCTAACCGACGACGACGACGACGACGACGATGACGATGGCGGCATGACACAAAGTGGCTTCTCGATACTCGAATGCAGTGGAAGGCAATAAAAATGAAATAAAGGTGACATTCTCCACGGGTATCAATCATGCCCCGCTGCTGGCGAACGCGTCGAGGGTCGTCGGTTGACTGACTGGTAAGGTGAAAAGGCTACTTGTCATAAGTGGTCTGTCCTGCTATTAGTCTCGTACACACGTCGTCACTTTTACACTTTCCACCGGCGAGTGTAACTGTGACAGGATAAATGGCGCTTGATTTCGTGTCCAGTTGACGTTGGCGGTGAATATAACAAAAAAAATGCTGGTAATTGAACGTAAGCACAATTGTAGTATTATATAAGTGGCGAAATGCGTGTTCAGTGTTTATTGAATATGAATGGTAATTGAACTGTTCGGAATCGTCTATCGCTTGGGGCATTCGTATAATTTTTCTTGCGACTTCTAACGTAACCATGCGTCTCCTTTTATATTTTAAATTGATGGAGGCGCCTGTAATCGTGTTTTTTATTTGCTGATCTTGATGAAAGCACTGTTCTATTCTAAATGCTACCATTATTATTAGTAAATCAAATATTACAAATTTACCAATTTCGACAAAAATATTATATTTCATGGGCTAAAAGTGTTCAAACACAAAAATGGTACAATACCAAGTTTACGTTAAAAGAATCCAAAAACGCGGTTACGTAAAAAGTTTCATGTTTTCATTTTTTTTGTTGCGGGACTACGTCTTACCGTTGGTTATAGTTTCTAAATTTAGATTGAGACCCGCGTCACGAAAGAGTGAAAGATTTTGAATGGAAACCAAATCAGAACGAATTTGGAAGATTCGTATACCAATCGACTCATAAAAGATGCACCAATTGTCTGGTTGTTATAAAATGCTTTGCTCTTTAATTGTTAGATAACAAAAAGTATCCAAGACTTTTGATGTAAAACTTTCCCATACACTTTCCACGGGATCGTTGTGCTCCCCAAACACGGACGATTTCAGACACTATAAGCTGTGAACCTGTGAACCTGTGAGCTGTGAAACTATGAAAATGTTTAAGAAGAAAAATAAAAAGAACAACAGCGAATTGTAACACCAATTAAAACTGTCCAGTGAGTCTACTAAAACAAAAGCGAAATAATATACATACCATCACAAGGTTAGAAGCAGCTTCGTTTCAACTCAGCCTTTGGCAGGAGCACGGAAGCAGCGGAAACAGCAATAGCAGCGAGCGAATTTTGGGAATGATGGAACACTAAGTTTTAATTAATTCGAGTGCAAAAAGAAAGAATTTCTTGAAACCGCTGTTTCTCAATGAACGCTGACCTCGAGACGGAGAATCTCTTCTATCTAGATCGAGCTACACTGAAGTCGCTTTTTACGCGGTTTGTTTTTTACGTGAATTTCGGAATTTACGCGGATGTGCTCAAAACGTCTATTTTTTCGCGAAGTGTTGAAATCCATAAAGTTTTTATTTACGCGAACTTGTGGATTTTACGCGAATTTTGGAATTTACGCGTTTTTTACGCGACTTTCGGAATTTACGCGGTTTTGATTTACGCGGGACGTATCCTTCACGTAAAAAGCGACTTGAGTGTATTTATATATAGAGCCCGTCAGTATCCATCTCTATCCGGTTCCTCGAGAGAGAGAAAATAGATATATTTTACTGATCGAACTACCACCACCCACAGGCCTCCAAAATGTGGGCCATCTGGGGAATGAAAATGCCTCGGAATCTGTTGATTTAGACATTCCCTAACGACGGCTTCGCAATGTTGCAATCCAACTTGCGCAGAAATCCCGGATGATTCTGGTCGTTCGTGAATTCCAAGAAAAATAAAATAGGACTGCCTGTAAACATGTTCCTGGGTACAGTCTGGGCGAACACTGCCATGGAAAAATGCGAACTCTTTGCCACTCACTTCAAGAATTCCTTTAACACTTTTGTTGCTTCGGAAATGCAGACAGCCTCCGCAATCAAAGATACTCCATGTGATGCGATCAACTTGAATATATTGCATATAACTGATCGTTATCTAACTCGTTGAAACCGCGTTCAGAAAGCTCAAATATTCGTTCGCTGCTGGATCAGACGGAATTCCTTTTTGTGTTCTTAAGAAATGTGCTGCAGCTAGTGTTTACCCACTGGCGATGTTATTTGAAACTTCTCTCCGGCAGAATGTATTTCCTGAATCATGGAAAAAATCCATCATGTTTCCCGTGTACAAAAAAGGAGATACACATCATTTTGTGCCTGCTCGCAAGTGTTGGAAATCATAGTCCACAACGCACTTTTTATGTGCAGTTCGCAGTAATTATCCGTTGATCAGCAGGGATTTTTCTCTAGAAGATCAGTTGCCACTAATCTAACGCAGTTGTTTCGTTCTGCTTAAACAGCTTAAACAGAACGCCACCTTGTGGACATCCACAAACACTTTGCTTCCAAATGCTTGCTTGCCGTAAGGACGAAAAAAGCAATCAGTTACTAAGCATTTGTTCTATCCACTTTATGATTATTGAAGGCACATTATGATAACGAGCAGCCTCCAAAACGGAAGCGAAAGATACGTTATCAAACGCGCCTTCAATATCCAAAAAAGTTCCTAAGCAAGATTCCTTTTGTGAAAAAGCAACCTCAATTTTATTCACCACATCATGTAATAAAGTGGTTGTAGACTTGCCACTTTGATAAGCATGCTGTGCTGAATGAAGAGGAACTTCTACTAAGCTTATTTGGCGGATGTGGTGATCAACAATCCGCTCAAGTGATTTAAGCAAGAAAGACGTTAGACTGATTGGTCTAAAACTTTTTGCTTGCTCGTATGTCGCGCGTCCACCTTTAGGAATAAACTTAACCGTTAATTATAAACTTTTTTAGCGAGCGTCTGAGTAGAATTCACTAATCAACTAGAAAGTTTGGACCAATTTCTATTTACCAATTCGGTACGAGTTGTAAGCTTCCTCAGCAATCCATAATTTATAACACGAAAAGTTCCAAGTCATAGCCTAAATACGCGTATGTGTTACAACTCTTTAAGACAGCAGAAGAAAATGGAAATTGCTTCATACTTTGCTGGATGATGGGGTTACAGGGGCATTACATGAATAGAAGACTGGATACAGAAGTGAGTAGTCAACCGAATTCACTACGAGAACGCAAGGTGATTCGCGTAACTTGTTTACGGGTTCGAACAACACTTTTTGGCCCTTCTGTAACTTTAGTGTAAAATTCACATAACCAAATCTGGTTCCACTGTAAGTCTACCCACATGGGAAGCAGCTTTAAATAATGGCGACTTCCCCCATACATTATGTAGCATTGTAGGAAGCATTGAAGGAATGGTGACAACGTTGAGGAGCACAAAATCCAAGTAATGAATGCATGTCTGGAGAATTGATTTCTCCGTTAAGCATCTTAGCCTGAATAGAGTAGGGCGGGGCATAAGTGCGATGTTTGAAGTTGTCATCATTTTTCGTGAGATATAAAGAAGGAAAACAACATAATATATTTTATAGTGATGCAGTAACTCAATGTCGTCACATTCAACTATAAATCATCTGCGGTAATAGTGTTTTGCAAAATAAATTCTTCTTTCTTCTGATCCAGTGCCGATTCGCACTTTTACCCCACTAGCGGGGCAAAAGTGCGAAGCTCAAATTCATGAAATTAGCACAGCAGTAGCTAACAAAACCATATTATCTTCAATCTGCGGTATTTTTCGCTAAGGAATATTCTCATATTGCACCTTTCCCATTTTGCGCTGGTCCAGTTTATGAATCCTTTGGAAACTTTTCCAAACGTTTGTTTTTTGTTTCATCAGCGGAAAAACATTGTTTTCCTTCGGCCAACATCTGTAGAGCACACAGTTTTCTGCAGATCTTGCATTTCTAGTATTTGTCATATAGTGCCTAAAGCTATGTATAATTAGCTATACATTTTTACCTCGTCCATGAATCGCACTTTTGCTCCGTCCGTGAATCGCACTTTTACCCTGGTAGGCGCGTGACGAGGTTAGATTAAATTACGGAAGAGCGAAATATATTTTGTAAATTCTTTTCACCGTATTTTCAAAACAGATATGTGAGTGATGTAAAACGCTGTTACAAATTTTCAACAAGTAATATCCTCTTGTTGATATCGTATTTGCCGTATAACGAAAAATTACATCAAAATCGCCATAAAATAACAATAACATAACTCAGCAACTATGCTTCGTAAGCAACCAAAGATTACGTTAGATTCAAGCTGTCAAAGTAGTCACCCATCCATGCCAATGTAGTCAATTTACTCGGAATCTGCACCGATAAATCATTGAATCGCACTTTTTCCCGCATCACACTTTTACGCCTCCTTACTCTACAGTTTGCTAGAGTTTCCTACGTCATACTAAAGTATCGAGACCAATGAGGTGGCACCGGTTGGGATACGAAGGAAGGTTCATATGATCGCGTAATACTAGGTGAATGAATACTACAGAGCTTTTAAATTTTAGATTAAAAACGAACCGCCGGGTTGCTTTGGAGTCGGCAGTGCAGCCATTTAGATTAAAACTTAGCTTGGCTTCGAGAGCACCCAACCCAAGTAACAAGTTTTATTACATTCCACTAGCGGTTTTCATGACCTATTCCATAAAACCGCTAATAAAACTATGAGCTCCACCAGAACTGAAGTAGTTCTATCACGCTCTGCTGAAAGCAGCAATAAAGCTGATTGTACTTTTCGCTGCTTGACAGTTACCGCCATAATTTAATGAAGCTTTTCGCTACAAATCTATAAAGCATACAGCTATAATAATAATAATGCTAACAAATTTTAGCAGTTTACATTGTTTTGCAGCACGTACGCATTAAATTTTATCGTGCATATTGATATGATCGGGGGATAAAATCAACGCGCTATCAAAATTATGCAATTTTTGAAAACTGCTCGTTTTAACAAAATATATATATATATATATATATATATATATATATATATATATATATATATATATATATATATATATATATATATATATATATATATATATATATATATATATATATATATATATATATATATATATATATATATATATATATACTAGCTGACCCGACAAACTTCGTATTGCCACAAATTAACCTGTGTTGTACATAAATCATGAATCTCGGATGATCTTTGTCACTTCTCGAGTTTTGCAAGCCCCCCAGTGGGCGGCGCTTCCGACGGCGGGTCACCGGCAACACTCGCGACCGGCTCGTCCTGAATGATCTAGTGTTACTATAGATAGTTTTTGTGGTCTTGTTATTGATTAATGTTTTATGGAAGAGTCTCGAATTTCTCGAGTTGGATTAGTTTTTGAGTTTCGCAAAAATTTCTGTTTTATTTGTATGAGAGTCCATATCCCCCTACCACAGGGGTGAGAGGTCTCTAACTATCATAAAATAAATTCAAGACTCAAAAATCTCCTACATGCTAAATTTGGTTCCATTTGCTTGATTAGTACTCAAATTATAAGGAAATTTGTATTTCATTTGTATGGGAGCCCACCATCTTAAAAGGGAAAGGGGTCGTAATACACCACAGAAAAAAAATTCTGCCATCTAAAACTCTCACATGCCAAATTTGGTTCCATTTGCTTGATTAGTTCTAAAGTTATGAGCAAATTTGTATTTCGTTTGAATGGGAGCCCCCCCCCCCTCCTAAAAAGGTAAGAAGTCCTAATTCATCATGGGAAAAATGGTTGCCTCCAAAAACACCCACATGCCAAATATGGTTCCATTTGCTTGATTAGTTCTCGAAACTGACGTGGGGACCGACGTAGGCCACATCAATTTTCGAATTTTGAAAATTCTAAGCGAAAAAAATTCTTCTGTATTGAAAGATGCTTTTGGCACTTCATGTATAGCTCAAGTCATGTCATTCTTCTCCATTCATAAGCAAATCGGGCATACCATTAGGCAGAAATCTAGGATCATAGGCCATCGATTCATTGCCATATTCTAGTAGACTGTTTTAGCTCGCAAACAAAAATTTATCAAAGCAAAGTGTTTCGCAGAAAGAAAGATTCCTCCTGTTTTCCTTCCCGTCCTCATCAGGTAAATGATGACACGGGCAAGATGGGCAAGGCACAAATCTTCCACATGATTGTGCGGAACGTGCTGCTCGAGCCAAAGATGCTGATACCTGATACCTGATTTCGCAGAAAGAAAGTTATTATCATTCGGTTTTCCTGTCACAGCAAGCAACTAAATAGATTTGGCTGGAAATTGAAATTGACTAGCTTAATATATATATATATATATATATATATATATATATATATATATATATATATATATATATATATATATATATATATATATATATATATATATGCAGCCCCCGCGTATGGGACTGCCGCGGATCCACCTGGAAGAGGGGAATCCGCGAACTTAAATCTAAAGAAACCAAACACGCACGATCTATCTCTAGATTACGACTCTCTTTATTGAAACTAAATTTACAAACAGGAAACTTAAGACCAGGTAATAAAACTGCTGTCGGTAGGCTTCGTTGGAAATTCCATGGTTGTGAGCATCGGTCCGCCTATTTATGCTTCGTCCAGACGGTGTTAAAACAGGCAAACGTCCTGCCTATGGAATGCTGATATGATGATGATGGACATTAGCGAGATGGGCGGCAGGTAGTGGCCAACAATAACATATCCCTTTAGTTTATTTGGCGCATAGGTAGCAAGCGCCGTTAAACAAAACAAAATCAAATTAAACCTTATGTTGTGAATGAGGGTTTTCCCCGCCAGAAGGCCGATCCTTCAATCAGCTTATTGTAATGCATCTGGGGAATTCATATCACACCGCATATACTTTAAAATAGAGGTAGGCAAATTAAGGAAGAGTGGCGCTGCATATATATATATATATATATATATATATATATATATATCTATACCTATAAAGAAGGATTTCTGTCTGCCTGTCTGTCTGTCTGTCTGTCCTGTGTTCCTTATAGAATCAAAAACTACTGAACCAATCGGCGTGAAAATTTGCATGTAGAGGTTTTTGGGGCCAGGAAAGGTTTTAGTGATGGTTAGAGACCCCTCCCCCCACTAAGAGGGGGGGCTCCCATACAAATGAAACACAAATTTCTGCATAACTCGAGAACTAATCAAGCAAATAGAACCAAATTTGGCATGTGGGTGTTTTCGGTGACAAGAATTTATTCTAGGGTAATTTGAGACCCCTCCCCTCTTTATAAGGGGAATTATAAGTCCTCTCCCCTTTAAGAGGGGGGGTTTCCATACAAATTTCCTCATAACTCGAGAACTAATCAAGCAAATGGAACCAAATTTGGCATGTGAAGGTTTTCGAGGGCAAGAAAATTTTCTATGTTGAATTAGGACCCCTTCTCACTTTAAGAGGGGGGGCTCCTGTACAAATGAAATACCAATTTCCTCATAACTCGAGAACTAATCAAGCAAATGGAACCAAATTTGGCATGTAGGTGTTTTTGGAGGCAAGAATGTTTTCTATGATGAATAAGAACCTCTCCCCACTTTAGGAGGGGGGGCTCCTATACAAATGAAATACAAATTTCCTCATAACTCGAGAACTAATCAAGCAAATAGAACCAAATTTGGCAGGTGGGTGTTTTCGGTGACAAGAATTTATTCTATGGTAAATTGAGACCCCTCCCTCTTTATAAGGGGAATTGTAACTCCTCTCACCTTTAAGAGGGGGGCTTCCATACAAATTTCCTCATAACTCGAGAACTAATCAAGCAAATGGAACCAACTTTGGCAACCAAATTTTCTGAATTAGGACCCCTCCCCACTCTAAGAGGGGGGGCTCCTGTACAAATGAAATACAAATTTCCTCCTAATTCGAGAACTAATCAAGCAAATAGAACAACATTTGGCATGTGGGTGTTTTTTTTGGTGACAAGAATTTATTCTATGGTGAATTGAGACCCCTCCCCTCTTTATAAGAGGAATTATAACTCCTCTCCCCTTTAAGAGGGGGGACTTCCATACAAATTTCCTCATAACTCGAGAACTAATCAAGCGAATTGAACCAAATTTGGCATGTGTGTGTTTTTGGAGACAATTTTTTTTTCAATGATGAATTGGGACCCCTCCCCACTTTAGGAGGGGGGTCCTATACAAACGAAATACAAATTTCCTCATAACTCGAGAACTAATCCAGCAAATGGAACCAAATTTGGCGTGTAGGTGTTTTTGGAGGCAAGAATTTTTTCTGTGATGAATTAGGACCTCTTCCCACATTAGGAGGGGGGGCTCCAATACAAATGAAATACAAATTTCCCCATAACTCGAGAACTATATATATATATATATATATATATATATATATATATACTAGCTGACCCGACAAACTTCGTATTGCCACAAATTAACCTGTGTTGTACATAAATCATGAATCTCGGATGATCTTTGTCACTTCTCGAGTTTTGCAAGCCCCCCAGTGGGCGGCGCTTCCGACGGCGGGTCACCGGCAACACTCGCGACCGGCTCGTCCTGAATGATCTAGTGTTACTATAGATAGTTTTTGTGGTCTTGTTATTGATTAATGTTTTATGGAAGAGTCTCGAATTTCTCGAGTTGGATTAGTTTTTGAGTTTCGCAAAAATTTCTGTTTTATTTGTATGAGAGTCCATATCCCCCTACCACAGGGGTGAGAGGTCTCTAACTATCATAAAATAAATTCAAGACTCAAAAATCTCCTACATGCTAAATTTGGTTCCATTTGCTTGATTAGTACTCAAATTATAAGGAAATTTGTATTTCATTTGTATGGGAGCCCACCATCTTAAAAGGGAAAGGGGTCGTAATACACCACAGAAAAAAAATTCTGCCATCTAAAACTCTCACATGCCAAATTTGGTTCCATTTGCTTGATTAGTTCTAAAGTTATGAGCAAATTTGTATTTCGTTTGAATGGGAGCCCCCCCCCCTCCTAAAAAGGTAAGAAGTCCTAATTCATCATGGGAAAAATGGTTGCCTCCAAAAACACCCACATGCCAAATATGGTTCCATTTGCTTGATTAGTTCTCGAATTATGAGGAAATTTGTATTTCATTTGTGTAGAAGCCCCCCCTCTTGAAGTGTGGAAGGATCCTAATTCACCGTAGAAAATATTTTTGCCTCCAAAAACCTCCACATGCCGAATTTGGTTCTATTTGCTTGATTAGTTCTCGAGTTATGGGGAAATTTGTATTTCATTTGTATTGGAGCCCCCCCTCCTAATGTGGGAAGAGGTCCTAATTCATCACAGAAAAAATTCTTGCCTCCAAAAACACCTACACGCCAAATTTGGTTCCATTTGCTGGATTAGTTCTCGAGTTATGAGGAAATTTGTATTTCGTTTGTATAGGACCCCCCTCCTAAAGTGGGGAGGGGTCCCAATTCATCATTGAAAAAAAAATTGTCTCCAAAAACACACACATGCCAAATTTGGTTCAATTCGCTTGATTAGTTCTCGAGTTATGAGGAAATTTGTATGGAAGTCCCCCCTCTTAAAGGGGAGAGGAGTTATAATTCCTCTTATAAAGAGGGGAGGGGTCTCAATTCACCATAGAATAAATTCTTGTCACCAAAAAAAACACCCACATGCCAAATGTTGTTCTATTTGCTTGATTAGTTCTCGAATTAGGAGGAAATTTGTATTTCATTTGTACAGGAGCCCCCCCTCTTAGAGTGGGGAGGGGTCCTAATTCAGAAAATTTGGTTGCCAAAGTTGGTTCCATTTGCTTGATTAGTTCTCGAGTTATGAGGAAATTTGTATGGAAGCCCCCCTCTTAAAGGTGAGAGGAGTTACAATTCCCCTTATAAAGAGGGAGGGGTCTCAATTTACCATAGAATAAATTCTTGTCACCGAAAACACCCACCTGCCAAATTTGGTTCTATTTGCTTGATTAGTTCTCGAGTTATGAGGAAATTGGTATTTCATTTGTACAGGAGCCCCCCCTCTTAAAGTGAGGAGGGGTCCTAATTCAACATAGAAAATTTTCTTGCCCTCGAAAACCTTCACATGCCAAATTTGGTTCCATTTGCTTGATTAGTTCTCGAGTTATGAGGAAATTTGTATGGAAACCCCCCCTCTTAAAGGGGAGAGGACTTATAATTCCCCTTATAAAGAGGGGAGGGGTCTCAAATTACCCTAGAATAAATTCTTGTCACCGAAAACACCCACATGCCAAATTTGGTTCTATTTGCTTGATTAGTTCTCGAGTTATGCAGAAATTTGTGTTTCATTTGTATGGGAGCCCCCCCTCTTAGTGGGGGGAGGGGTCTCTAACCATCACTAAAACCTTTCCTGGCCCCAAAAACCTCTACATGCAAATTTTCACGCCGATTGGTTCAGTAGTTTTTGATTCTATAAGGAACACAGGACAGACAGACAGACAGACAGGCAGACAGAAATCCTTCTTTATAGGTATAGATATATATATATATATATATATATATATATATATATATATATATATATATATATATATATATATATATATATATATATATATATATATATATATATATATATATATATATATGTATATATTAAGCTAGTCAATTTCAATTTCCAGCCAAATCTATTTAGTTGCTTGCTGTGACAGGAAAACCGAATGATAATAACTTTCTTTCTGCGAAATCAGGTATCAGGTATCAGCATCTTTGGCTCGAGCAGCACGTTCCGCACAATCATGTGGAAGATTTGTGCCTTGCCCATCTTGCCCGTGTCATCATTTACCTGATGAGGACGGAAAGGAAAACAGGAGGAATCTTTCTTTCTGCGAAACACTTTGCTTTGATAAATTTTTGTTTGCGAGCTAAAACAGTCTACTAGAATATGGCAATGAATCGATGGCCTATGATCCTAGATTTCTGCCTAATGGTATGCCCGATTTGCTTATGAATGGAGAAGAATGACATGACTTGAGCTATACATGAAGTGCCAAAAGCATCTTTCAATACAGAAGAATTTTTTTCGCTTAGAATTTTCAAAATTCGAAAATTGATGTGGCCTACGTCGGTCCCCACGTCAGTTTGTACCCGCATAATGGCATGTCTTATCTATTATAAGATTCGAACATTTACGCTGTCAGGCATTGAGCACTTGCGGGATGCTGGTGTCTTCACTAACGTGCAATTTGATATAAGCCATTGGTATAATGTATCGTTGGATGTTCTAGCAAAAGATTATGAACATCGTTCTCCCGGAAGGGTTCCCTTCATCTCATCATTACAGCAACCCATGCAAAAAAGGAAGTTATGATGATTACCCTGTGCCTTGAACAGTTGAAACCAAGCGAAACCACCGGTGTTCGCGGTAGCGAATGGAATATTCCATGCAACGTCAAATTCATCTACGCGCAGGAAAGCATCACGCCGCCACCATAGGGACCAAGCGAACGACGCACCAACGAGGAAGCAAACACGTTCGAACACGCACAGTAGAGATGGTCGGGTATGAAAATTTGAATACCCGAACCCGACCCGTACCCGATTAGGAAAAAAAATAAAAACCCGTGCCCGACCCGAACCCGCAAGTTTATTTTTTTTGATACCCGAACCCGACCGCAACCCGTCGGGCACGGGTACGGGTCCGGATACCCGACAATCTTTAGTGTTAAACGAGGTCAATAGACCCGACCCGACCCGTACCCGGTTTCAAAACCAAACCCGTACCCGACCCGAACCCGCAAATTATTTTTTTTCAATACCCGAACCCGACCCGTACCCGGCGGGTACGGGTACGGGTGCGGGTTTCGGGTAAATTTTCCGCTACCCGACCATCTCTAACGCACAGTACGCGCTGTTGGATAACGAATGGAAACCAACCACGCATACGATCAGCCAATCAGCCCCCAGCCAATCAGCGACCAGCAGCGTCTGCAGCGCAGTCTGAATTTGCTATAAATAGTGGCGCTCTAGCGCAATTTAGTTCATAAGTTTTCTGACCATTATACGGTATACATCAAAGATAAAGTGTTCCCTCATTATCCTGAGAAAGCCGAAGAGAGCCGCATTGGATT
The DNA here is from genome assembly GCF_943734655.1 of Sabethes cyaneus. Lineage (NCBI taxonomy): Eukaryota > Metazoa > Arthropoda > Insecta > Diptera > Culicidae > Sabethes > Sabethes cyaneus. The sequence goes on from NC_071354.1 coordinate 233,086,031, forward strand.
TGTGTTTCGTGTACTAGTGGTGAATAGCTGCTCATTGTCTGAAGAGTTTTAGGCATCGTTCTTTTAAGAACGTTGCTTCCCGAGTTAGCTATCACCGCTATCCTTTCCGTGTGGCACGCTGTTGCCACTGTCCTTTGCGTGCTTTCCCCATCCTGTGTACAGTACTGCGCCGAAGCAGTCTGCCGTGTCCGCTGCGCTGACCCTGTTCAGTTAGCAGCAAGCCAGTAAGCGGTACCGCGCACCCACCCACCTATAGGGTAGTTGATCCAGTAGTTGTGGTTGTACCAATAGTTGCGCTACTATTCATTATTAATGCATATTTTCGTCACCGTAGCATTTTAGATAAAACAATTACATTCATTATATAAAACAGGTTTTTAGAAGTATTGGTAGGTAGACTACACCATTTAAAATTAAAACATTATTTGCTAAAATGCCAATTTTCCAAAATCTAACCCGCAGTTGGAGCGCACAATTATAGGCGCTCATCTATAGTTTTGCTACGATGTTTTTTCACTTAGCAACCTAGCAATGTATATGGAATAACACAATTAAAGGAACATCAAACTTAATTAAGGAAACATTAGCGCAACTGTTGGTACAATATAATTGAATCGGAAAATTCATTTTTTCTTTATAAAGCTTCTCGTACAACGAAAGCAATTGTCTTGCCTTGTGACAAATACCTTGTATTTGATAAATTTATATCCCACAAGCATTAATTGAAGCATATACCTCAATAAATAAGCAAAATGAAGGTATATTGTGCTTAGTGGCGCAACTAATGGATCATCTACCCTATATGTTGGCAAAGGCGTCAACAACCGGTATCAAATTTAACTGATATGATTGAACCGATTAAATCATATTAAGGTATAAGCAGAGGCACGAAGTAATTCTACAGCATGACAGCTCTCGGTCTCACGTTATCCAACCTCAGGAAACTCAATTTGGAAACACTCAAAAATAAAAGTCCTATTCCACCCGCCATATTTTCCAGATATTGCATCGTACGATTCTTACTTGTTTCGTTCGATGGCATGTGGTCTAATTGATCAGCAGTTCCACTTATATGAAAACATTTAAAAATGGCTTGATTGATTCATGGATAGCCTCAAAACAAGAATACTTACACCCATAACACCCAAGCAACAATGTAAGTTTTATTGTACTCTTATGGTGGCCTTCAAGACCAATTTTGGTCTACAATGCCATCATAAGAGTGTAATAAAACCCAAATTGTCACTTGGGCAGTATTCGAGCTCAGGGTTGTCCTGCTCTTTGTGATCCGATTTTACTTCCTTTTACTGATTTTGCCGTACCACCTTGAATAAGGTATTGCTCAATCTTTTAAATTGACCGCGCCCTTCTGGTTTACACCGGGTACCACTACATTATTTTGGCATTCGACTATAAAAGTTTGAAAATTAAAACATGAACTTTTAATCCTTCAAATGGGCAATCCCAAAGTTCAGCAAGTCCGTGATAATCATGCTATGATTACTTTTCACATAATAAAAGGCTCCCAAGTAGCAATCTTGTTGTTTGATTTATTTGATTGATCAAAACATAAAATAATGTGGTGAAAAAGCTCTGTCACGGTCGAATAATGCACCCAAATTCAAGAAAAAAAACTTTTATCTGAATCAGACGTGTACAAGCCACATTCCAGTCAGTCCCTTCGGGTAAAGTCAGGCACTTAAAATGGGCTCCTGAGACGTGATTCTATTTTTTCGTGGAATATTTATAAATGTCGAGAAGGGTCAAATGAGAGATTAGTCGTTTAGTCGAACTTTGCGAAGATCTAATAGATGACTGTTTGGACTATATAGGAAAAGATAAAAAGACTTTTGGGCGGATTAAATTAAATTTTTCTTTACTCAACACACGTGATACAAGTTTCCATTTCCAACCATTTCCTAGCAATGAAGCGATCGGAAGCAACTCTTACCGTCAGAAAATCGAAAAGTCTGTTTCGTCGCTCAACTGGAATCGATTGCAAGTGTTTCCATATTTCCGGATCAAGAAGACTGCGGATGTGATTGCATAACGTTGCTCCGGTACTTTCACACTTATTTCATACCCCGGTTTTGCCCGCCATTACCGCCCACTCCGGCTTCCGTTTCGCCAAGTAAGATTTCAACAAATGTTACTCATATATATATATATCTGCCGGTAGATAAATCCAACAGGATACAACTGTCTCGGTTGGCAACCGAGCGCTCTGCTATCTCGCTGGTGGAAAACGAAACGAATCGTTGTTTTTGGCCATGAATTCGAGCATTTTCCCGGCACGGTGTGGCACGACGCGGCACGGAGCTGCTGTGCTTGAGGAAAACAGACGGGAGGCAAACAGAATTCTCCGCTAGATCCGAGAGCTACCTAGTTAGTCACGAACGCATATAAGAGTGTCCCAACTGACTGCACCGCAGCAGCAGCAGCAGCAGCAGCGCCATTGCCACTGCCACCGGACGGTTGAAACAGAACGCGGGGAAATCGATGACGAATGGCGCTTGCATCGAATGCGGAAAAATGTTATTTTTCATGTGTAACTCGGGAAGCGACCGAACGAACGAGAGAGCTGGCACTAGATAAAGCACGGTTTGAGAAAGGTGATTATTTTTATTTATTGAGGCGAACCATTGTTGGATTTTTTCCTGCATTGCACCGGCCCTGGATTGGCATCCAAGTTCTAAGGTTTTGATTGAAGGCTCACTTTTTGTCTATGAAGTTGTGTTCTTAGCTTGCTGTCAAGTTCAACACCTTGATAAAACACGAAATAACTCTTCGTGCAAATGTGAATTGTGATGGATGCGAACATACATTTTGCGTTAAAACTACACCTTTCAGTGCACCATTAAAACCACCTTTTGTCGCTGCGGCAAATGCATTTCAAAGCCTGATTATCCGTATTATTAATGACTTTCCCAGCTATCGAGCCATTCGTCAGTTTTTCCAACTATTCTGGCTGGCTCCGACCGGGTTTGAGCTACTACCGCATTGCTTGGTGTGAATGCCAATACATTGTTGGTGGAACAAGCCGGTAGGTAAAACAAAACAAAAAAAAACTCCTGTTCAACCCCAACCGGGGGAAAACAAAGTTTAGAAGAAGGTAAAACCGGAAAAATGAACGTTGGCTGCGAACTGGAAGTGGAACGAACCGCTGTGTTACATGAATGCCGGTCGATCTCTCTCTCTCTCTTGCCCGTAGAGTGGAGTGTGCGAGCATAAAAACTTGGCCGGGCGAAAAAGGCAGAACATGCTGCAGGTGTAATTTATAATGTATGTGTTTGTGTCCCACTTTTTGACGCGGAAACTCGGAATTGGTAGCGGTCCTTACAGCGATCGAATGGCTTTCCTAGCGGCGTGAATTCCACGGGATGTTTTTCCTCCTTTATTTTAGCGGAATTATAGATTTTGCGAACATTACAGATTTTACATATTTTATGACCTTTCCAGGGAGTAAAACAGTTTTATATTCATCCTACATTTTTCTGACCGATTTAAAACGCTGAATGCTCAACTTAAGTTTGAGTTAAAACTTTTTTCTTTGCAATTTTTAGGGATTTATCCCTACCTCCCTGTGTGGAGCAAAACGAAAAAAAAAAACAGTCATTGAAATCGGTATGCAGTTCAGGTACTCTGTTTCAGCGAAGTAATCCATTGGATAGCGAATAAACTGGAAAAGGGCGGATCCAGTGACCAAAATAGGAGCAACCGTCTAAAGTGCACCTCTGGTGCCAGTAAACAGCCGACGCCACCGTGACAGGCAGCGAAGGAGGAATTGCAGCAGGAAAAATTTACGTGTTCAACCTTTTTTGCTCGGCTCGCCCGCTGGCAACACCTTGTGGTTGTTCCTTCCGCTTATGAGATGTGGATTTTCGAAAAAACAAAAACTGGGACGATGGTTTTTTTTTTCAGTAAAACGCTCTACGACATTTCACTAGCATTAAAAATGTCCGTTAAACGGCTACAGTGAAAGCTGTGGTTGGTAAAACTGGGCTCCATTATTATGCAATTACTGTCGCTGACAACAGACGGTTGCACAAATTCGTAAGTTTGTAATAGCTTTTTTTCGCTTGTTTTATCGTGTCCGAATGGGAATAATTTTGCCAGAATGAGTTTTGTTTTCTCTTTCTTTGCAGGTCAGTTCACGGATTTATCTGCACAGCAGTGAGTAATCGTCGGCTTACTGACAATTTGTTACTTATTTTCAATGCGGCCCGGAATGGAAACAACCTTGAACTCAGTAAATTAAACGCAAGGAATTTATCAATTAGGCGAAAGGTGAAACGTGAAGCGTTTTTTCAAGCTTTTCTGTTATTCGAAATCGTTTTTTTTCTGTTTCTTGTACGCTTAAGGGTGTTTGTTGAGCTTAAAGGATCCGAACCCATGGTAAACACTAATCGGATCACCGGACCGGTGTCCTGAATGACGGGCGATGCGCCAGACTGAGGGATCGATGTTTACACATTTTGATGATACCTTGGGAAAATGATTAATTGCGGATTTGCTGGTTCGACCCGGACCGCGTGAACGTGCCGGATACTCATATTGGTGTTGGATTTTCCTTTTTTTTTTCTATTAGGTAGGGAAAATATCTCAGATAGAAAAACAATAATAGCTCTTCAGGTTTTCCTCGCTACACGCAGGTATACTTAGCAGAAGATTAATGTTTTTGGTGGTGAGACAAAACATGGTGGTGAGTGAAAGGGTACCATGAAATCCTTTCCCAAACTGAACCATGCCAGAGCGATTAAGTACTATTGGTCTAGGTAGAAGTTGGTGCAAAGTTTTATTTCAAAATGATTAAAAATGGTCACTTTGAATCGATTTTTTGGTCACCGTACATAAATAACTTGTTTTAGAATTGACACTTTTCGGTGAAATACTCAAACTCCTTTAATTACGTTTCGGCTTACTCATATTTTTAATTAGTCATCCTCAGATACTATCTATTTATGTGAGGCTTATATCTGTATCGAAAACCAGGTCTCTGACAGGACGTCATGAAAGGCTTATCGGTAATTAAAAACAGGCCCCTGACAGAACATCATTTTTTCGTAGCAATGAGTTCTATCCTCAGTCACCTCACTGGTCGACTACTGGACTGCCCGACTCGGGCCGATTGCTTAACTGGTTGACTGAACTGCTCGACTGAACTGTTCGATTCGACTGCTCGGCTCAACTGCTTGATTGGACAGATCGACTTGACTGCTTGACTGAACAGCTCAATTTAACTGCTCGAGTTAACTCGACTCGACTACTCGCCTTAACTACTCGATTCTACTGCTTGACATTTGCTTGACGTACTACTCGACCCGACTGCTCGAATTACCAGCACGATTGAACTGCCCGACTGGACTGTTTGATTCGAGGGCTCGACTGGACTGCTTGACTGGACAGCATGATTCATCTGCTCGACTAGACTGCTCAACTCAACTGTTCGATTCGACGCTCGATTCACCTGCTTGATTCCACTGCCCGACTGGACTACTCGACTCAACTGCTCGACTCGACTGCTCGAATGAACTGCTTGACTCAACTACTCTATTGAACTATTCGAATCGGCTGCTCGACTCAACTGCTGAACCCGATTGCTCGACTAGACTACTCGATTTGACTGCTAGACTCAACTGACAGCTTGATTCAACAGCTCGATTAGACTGCTCGACTTAGCCACTCAACCCAACTGCTCAACTCGACTGCTCGACTTGACTGTTAGATTTGACAGCTCGACCTAACTGCTCGATTGAACTGCTCGACTGGACTACTCGACTGAACTGCTTGACTCAACTGTTCGACTTACCTGCTCGACTGAACCGCTTGACCCGACTGCTCGACTAGACTGCTTGACTGCTCAATTTAACTGCTCCATTTGACTGCTCTACTCGACCACTCGATTCAACTGTTCGACTCAACTAGCTAGACCGGACTGCTTAACTGAGCAGCTCGATTTGAGTGCTCGACTTGACTGTTCGACTCGACTGCTTGTCGCGATATCATATGGTTGGTGTTAAATCAGACCGGACCAAGTCGCAAAATTTTAAAAAATGAGTTAATGATAGCAAACGATCAAGAATTTTCTAAAGAACATTTTACTACAGACTACTTCAAACTACATAAATGTTACAAACAACCAAAAGTTTTTATTCGGTTAAATAAAATCCAATACGGCCATAAAAACTATTTGTTTCAGTTTCCGGCTATGACTCTTTTATGTACAACATCGTAGAGCTATATTATGCAACATAAGAACTCAAAGAACTAATACAAAGTTTAAACATCTTCGCAAACACTGACCAATGGAATGTATCCGCAGTTTTCTGAATTCTGAACAGACATTTATATTTTCCGTATCGTAAGATTCGGGCTCAACTAGTATAAATTTAACAATTTTTAATTTTACAAATTTTAAATAAAACGAAGTTTGAGTATTTCACCGAAAAGTGTCAATTCTAAAACAAGTATACAAATTGTCGCTTTGAATAAATGATACGTGACAGTTCAGCTGAATATTACCCAAATCATGGCTCTGTTTGTATTTAGAAAGGGACAAAATGTGAAAAATATATTATTATTAACTGTATATGAATAATTATCGTTGAAACGTCAAAAATTGTAATTCACGTACAGATAAATGGTTGTTTTATTTAGTTATTGCCAATGCACACCTAATTTGATAAACATATTCCATACCATTTATTCTCAGCTTTTCGCAAACCGGTTGGGGGACTCATAGTGAAAACGGCAATTATCTGATGATACTTTGCAATATGGCGGCCGAAAAATTCAACTCCATTTGAAAGCCTTGTTCTTCTTCTTAGTCATTTGTCATTTGTTAGTTGTTTCATTGCCAATTTAGTTAATATCTCATGATATATGTAGATCTCAAATTCAAATGATATTTGTTGTATATCCGACGTTTCGGCCGATGCTAATATTACAACCTAAACGTTTCGTGGTACTAAAAGTGTAATTCTTATTTATTACCCATTTTCTGCCAATCAAGCACATAAGTTCCAATTATGAAGACCTCGCGTCAGTAATGGCTCCGTTTCAATGAGAATCACTCATATTGTGAAGCAGCCAATCACCTCACCGCATGGTGCACACCTCGTTTTCGAAAGCTAGAGCGGAAATGTAACAGCACCCAACGAGTTCATCGCCCTCGGAGAACTAATCTCCAACGACTCGACATAATTTTAAGCATGCTAGTGATAATTACCGCCATTTGATTACCAGCTTTTCATTTTAAACTTTGGAATTTGCAACACTGTTGAGAAAATTTTTACTATATACACTCAGGTCGCTTTTTACGCGAAGGATACATCCCGCGTAAATCAAAACTGCGTAAATTCCGAAATTCGCGTAAAAAAAACCGCGGAAACTCCGAAATTCGTGTAAAAAAACCGCGTAAATTCCAAAATTCGCGTAAAAAAACCAAAATTTCGCGTAAATAAAACTTTGTGGATTTCAACACTACGCGAAAAAATAGACGTTTTGAGCACATCGGCGTAAATTTAAAAATTCGCGTAAAAAACAAACCGCGTTAAAAAAGCCGAGTAAAAGCGACTTCAGTGTACTGTGCACACTTAAAAAAAAGCGCCGAAGTCGGCTAAATTTTGCCGAGATTTGGACAGCCGACCGTTCGGTAAAAATTTCGGTTTTGCAAATCGACGTTTACGGATCTTTACTAACGTCCAAACCGGCTGTCCAAATCTCGGCAAAATTTAGCCGACTTCGGCGCTTTTTTTTAAGTGTGTGTACATGCTTTCACAATAGGGTGAAGTATTTTTACATTGTTTTTTTTTCGAATTCCTTCGGCAATTTCCTTTTAGGATTAGGATTATCTTTCTAGACCTAATATTAAATATTCATTCCAACCTTTTTATTTAAAGCTATCAAATGAATTTCAGCAAATAAAAAAAGGAAAACTTTCGAGCTTATAAGGCATCGAGTCACGGATTTTGAAGATGATCTTCAATTGCTGCAATCGGATATGCTTCAGAAGTCGCTGATGTGCCGTCGATTAATGTTTAGCGCATATCTACGCCCTTTACATTCATCCACTCAAATTCGTCTGATCTAGTTGAAAGAATCAGGACTTCCAGCTGACGTCTTGCAGCAACACGCCTTGGAAGAACTTTTCTGAGGGACTTTGTCATTTTGTGTATTTCTTCAATCGTGTAATCATTCAACACTACCTTAGATGCGAAATTTAATCCGCAAGTGGCTTAAACCCTATCCTTCAGAGAGCTTTTGAGTGAGGGGCAGTATAAATTATACCGAAAAACCTTAAAAGCAGCCGTGGAACTTCGGTATGAGTTTTTGTTCATCGATTGAGTTCAGCACGAATATCAAGGGAAAACATTGCCGTGGGTCTCTGGTAGCATCCCGTAACCCTTCAGGAGTTTGTGCGACTGCTATTTGCGGTTGCAAAAATCTTTTAGGCAGGACGGTACTCAAGCAACTCTTCAGCGGTGTACTGCATATTCTGTAAAGCCTTAATAGAGAGTTCATACTACATAGAATAAATGAGTCCTGTTCACACATATATGTTCAAAAAAGTGTTCATTCAAAAAATTTAACTATTTGTTTTAAAATCTATCAGTACGTTAATTTTATAGAAGCCTTCAATAGTTGTATCTTCAAATGAAGGCTAAATTATAATTTCCCGAATAAATTTTCCATTTGATTTTTTTTTCATGTGACGTCACATAACTTCATACCCCCCCCTCCCCCCACGTCACAAATCGTCACGATTAGGTCAACCCCCCCTCCCCCCTATATGCGTGACGTACTTTATGGATGCCCCCTAATTTTGAATTAACGCGGATTTTTTATGTTGATTTTTGAATTAACACGGTTTATTATGTGACGATTTTTTTTAAACCGTTTTTTTACTCGGAACGTATCCCCAGTGTAAAAAAAAGACTTCAGTGTACATAAAAAGAAAACTTATCCAAATTAATTTTACTATGTATATTTTATTCTTGACAGATATGTCTTCGCCTACGACTTGCAGGCTTCCTCGGTCTCTCTTCAACCCATGCAAGCCGGCTTCAACCTGGTCGAACCATTGTCGGCGGTGACCAGAGATTAACAATATATAACCTCATCAATCATTTCCAGTTAATCGCCGTCAATAGTCATCATCCGTGGGAGGCGAATGTTGTTTTTTGGGGAGTATTGCCGAGTATTGCGCTGCCGAGTCTCGTGATGGGGCTGCCATCCCGGGTGTAGAGACAACAGCCTTAATGCAGCCACCCGCTCCGGATCAGACGCTGTCCTGAGCCACTCCTAACCTGGAGTATAACCGCGCACTTGATGGAGTAGGTAGTGTTCCACGAGGAGTACTGGTCGCTGGTACCACGAGGAGGTATGGGCAGGAGTTGCTAGAAAAGAGGCTAAGCATTACTACGGGGTCGCATTATTCAGGTTTCATATTCTACTAAGACGCTTCAAAAACTTCAGACTCTTACGAAAACTATCTCGGTTTGGTGCTTCTCAACAAATGATCGAATGGCTGAACTCATACCTCAATGGGTTAGTGTTTCATCGTTGTTCACTAATAAGTCTAACATTGATTAGTTTCTCAAGATAGCAACATGGGACCATTGCAATTCTTGTTGTTCTTTAACGATGTCAACTGATGTACCACAAGGCAGCAATATTGGTCTATTGCTATTCTCATAGTACTTTAACGACATGACGGCTAAACAGTACGCGAAATGACGACATGACTGCTAAACATTAAGTACGGCTAAACAGCTTCGATAGACAGAGCCGTGGCGTGACATTGTGGCGCCCTTGGCGGAAACCTAATTTGGAGCCCTCTCGCTCACGAAATCAGTTTTTCTTCCAGGTTTATCATTTTTTCGTATTCGCTCCTTATCCAATACTTCGCTGCACTAATGGACTAATCTCGGATGGCAATGAAAAAATGTAAAAGGTAATTCAATAAAACAAATTTTCGTTAAGGGTCAATCTCGGCGTAGTGGTTAGCATTCACTCCGAGGACCCAGGTTCAAATCCCACCCCTGCAGAAGTCACGAACGACCTAAAAGTGTTAAAGTTACTATAACCTTACATAAGAAATTTTTTTTTCGTTAAAACTTCTTCTTCTTCTTCTTCAGCAGCATAGAGCCGGGGTGGCTCGTGCTGTTTCAAGCACTCGTCTCCATTCAACTCGGTCTTGGGCCACTCGTCGCCAATTTCCTAGTCGTCTCAGAAGTCGCAAATCGCTTTCGATCTGGTCGAGCCATCGTGCACGTTGGGCCCCCCTGTTCCTGGTGCCGGTGGGGTTGTTGAAGAGGACCGTTTTCGTCGCACTGTCGTCCGGCATCCTTACGACGTGTCCGGCCCACCGTAGCCGGTGGTTCGTTAAAACTAGTCTTCCATAAAAATGCTTCAACGTTCTGCCAGGTGGCTTTACGGTGGTTCACCGGAACCGTCGCTATGGACGATCAAATGATAGTCGTCGGCATATTATTCAAGATCTCTTTCGTAGCCTTGGCGATCAACTCCTTCTCCGTTTTGGTCACAACATTATTGGAGTAAATGCTCCGTTCGAGCTTCGCCCTAAAATTTTCGATTCGTTACATTTGGAGGATGTTGAGAGAGTTAGTGATCGTCGATACAATGTTTATCTTCAGCCGGTTCATCTCCCCAAGTGACCTCTTGGCATGATGGGCTAATGTCAGGTCCGGCCGTTCTCTGGGCGATTGCTTGCTACTCAAAGACAGCGAGCCTCGACTGACGCTTCTGCATAAATTTGTCAAAGTACTTCACCGTTTAGCCGGTGGCTCGGACCTCCCGGCGCAAGGTGCGAAACGATGACACTAACTTGCTAACTATCTTCAACGTCAGCCTCTGCTGACCGTTACGGTCGCGCAGTACTATAGGGCGGCCGAAACCAGGCTTTCGCTCAACGCTTTCGCCTTTATCGCTGGGGAGGATGTTGTAAATGCCAGATTGGCTCAATTCAGCGGACAGGAAGAGCTTCTCCATGTCAAACTTGTTCGCTCCAGAGTGAAGCTGGAAGTACGAACAAACTATCGAGCGTAGTTGCTTGACTGTTTTTGCCATGGCTGTTGCGTGTAAATCAACTGATAACGTGGCATAAAAATTAGCTAAAATCAGTCCAGTATTATAATGAAAGACCAACACGGCTAGGCTGGTGGCGGATAAGTTGATTAAGCTAAAATGGCGAGTAAAGTAGTATTCGAAATCTGGTGTGGAGGGCGGCTGATCCCCCGTTTTCCTTAAAAAACCGCATCCAGTTACAGACAGACTGGTGTAATAGCCGCAGCACTGCAGTCGTAAATAAATAAATCCCACAAAGTATATTCCAGAAGGTTAGATACTGGGTAACAATGCAGTCGTTTTAGGATTAGGAGCGAGGCCAACTTTGGAGTAGGAAGTGATTTCGTACATCCTTCTTGGCCAATTTGACAATCACAGGTGACTCGTCGCATTGCAGACATTCCGTTGCTTTTTTGTGCGAAATCTATTTAACAGCCACAAGGAATCACCCAAGTCTTACCTGTTAACCAACTGCAGGCGACTGACTGTGATCAGCAGCCAGCTTGTTGAACGCTGTCGGAATCTTCACGATACCGACGATACAACAATAGAAACATGTCACTAGGCAGAGCAGATCCGACAAAAGTCAACCGAAACGAATTTGACAGAGTACAAAATTTGGTATCCTTGTCAAGCGATACTTATTGCACTTACTTGCAGTCCAGTATCTCTACCGACTGGACAGTAGATTCCTTAAAACGGCCAATCCCAAATTCCGTAAGGCCCTTAACGGGCAGACTGCGATTACTGACCTTGTCTTCAATCTTCGCTATGTGGACAGAATTCAAACAGTAGCACCCACTTTCAGAGTCCTGGTCACTCGAGCGATTTGCATTACATTCAATGCGTTCATTCAGGTCATCAGATTCGTCTTGCAGATCTTAAATATCTCTTCAATTGTTCATTTGGACACGCACAACTACCGACTTTCATAGCAGACTAACGCACACATTTCATATCCACTCCAATAGCATGAAAAATTCTTCAAACGTAGTTTTTCGGCTAATTTGGCGATGCCGAATTGGTTTGTTTTGTTTAAAAATTGTTTTCGTATTGATAAAAATTTGTATCATTCTGAGTTTTTTTTAACCAAATCTAAAATCGAAATGTCATAGTTGTTTCTATACCTTCTCTCAATTTCTTAGCATGCCTGGCATTGAATTAGAACATTATAAATTAAATAAATCATCATGCCACCCCATGGACACCGTTTCCAATTATTGTTAGAAATTTTTTAACACCTGCTGAATAAATATTAGCTGGCCATATATTTTCCGTCTGAAACTAACCCTACTACTCTTGCTTTTGACCGGCACAACTTTTTCACTGAATAAAACCGTCCTAAAAACATATTTGATTCGTCAGAAAATCCAATTTTATCAAATTACTCCAATACCTGAGAATGTTTCAAACTATATTAGCTCACCATTCCATCATTTACGCCAGCATCTCCTGATCTATTCATCGGAGGCGAATTTCACCAGCGCATATCCTCGATTGAAATTCCAACCATCACTTTGCGATAATGCAGTTAAACCTGTGCTAGCTGCTGTTCGGACCAATATCCACTGAGAAAGTACAGAAAAAAAACGCCGGACCACTTATCCGGCCTCGGCATTCCGGGCACGATCCAATCACTAAACCTGCCGGAGAAACTTTCTTGCTCCATAATCCATCAATTACATTTCCACCGAATGGCCACCGAGCCGAGACTCAATCTAGCTAGCCTTCAGCAGAAGGAGCATCCTTTGAGATAGCAGCAATTCGGAGGCGTAAGTTAGGTTAAGATTTTATTTCTCCACTCCATCATCACCGCCCGACCGGCCGGCTGGTCGGGCGGTATTTTACTGCCCGGCGGAAGCGGGAGGGGAAAAACTTTCTGCAGTTTGATTTTTTAACATTGCCAATGTTATCGGTGTTTTACGCCTTCCAAGCAGAACCAAACCTATGGGAGGTATCAGTGAGTGGGAAAAGAAAAAAAAACGAGTAAGAGCGTAACAACGGAAAAAGGCAAACGGATTTCTTATCTAGTTAATGTTTGGGTTATCCTCGCCGAAGGCTTCGGTCCGGTTGTGAGCTTTAATCTTGCCGTTTTTATTTTGAGACATTTTATTTGCCTAAAAGGTTCTTTTTGAAATGGTGTATTATCTGGGAAAAGTTTCCACGTTTCTTAAAACAAAACCTGGATTGGTTTCTAATTCGAAACCATTTGGCTGTTCTGCTCACACCGCTAGGTGACTTGCTTCGGAACGCAACGCAATGCCAACGGTTCGTCGGTGCTCGTTAAGTGATAGGATGGAAAAACGATATAACTTTAAGGAATGGGCGCTCCGGCCCCCAAACTCCTACTGCTTTATCGTTTTGTGGTTAAACTCAAGTCGGGGAAGGTTTGCTAGGCAAACAAAGAAGTAGGTAGGTACGTCGGGTTTGGAACCAATTTTTCCTTTCCAACTCCTGCGTGCCTGCGCTTTAGTCGATACCGCACCGCCGTCGGCTTCCCCTCTTTATCTGACTGTCACTTGGAGGTATTCTACGAGATAAGAAAAAATGCTGTGATATAAATGAGATTTGCCACTGGCTTCAACTTTGTGCGGCGGGAAAAAGTTGATTTTGTCTCGTGACAGATCCACGAAAGGGTAGGCAGGCGTCGTGAAATCTATTTCTCCGTCAGCACGGGACGTCGTGTAGGAGGAACGCTGGCAGACAGATGCCTCATTGGACAGCAATGGGAGTTGTCGAGTTGATTTCCTATTTTGCGTTCCAAGAATGTGACGATGGGAAAAGTTTGCCGATTCAAGAGACGATAAGATGGCTACATTATCCCTGGTTCGATTATCTCGTTGTAAATTATGGAGAAAGAAAACACTGAAAATAAATCGATGATAGCTCACTTGATGATGCAATCATAGCAGAAACGTGTTTGTGAACGATATATTTCACTGATCAGTGAGAAGCTACTGTTTCTTGTTAAAATCAGTCATTAGCTTTTTATGGAGCTTTGATTAATACCGCTCAATTGTTTTGCGCAGATTATGAAAGGATATAATTATAATTCCACTATCATTGGAAAGCGGAAATATCAACAACAGTCAGCGGTGGATTTAGTAATTTACTACTGACTATAAATATAATACGGTCCCTTGCAAGAACATAATTTATGGTTACCATTTAATCCACTGCTCCTCTCTCTCTTTTCTTTCGCCACCCCGTCAAAACCAATCACCTGATCCTATTCATTGGTAATTGTTCCCTAATGTTTGCCTCTGTGACAGCAATTTGAAATCCATTAACATAGCAATCGGGGCGACTTTTCCGGCACACGGTATCGATAAAATCGTGGATGAACAACGCAACACGGCTGTGCACACAATATTCCATGCTCACATGTTCCTATAGGTAGAGCAAGCCATCATGAACGACACACGATGAATAGCTTCATTTGGGGTTAGGCTGCGGAGTAGGCTGGTGCCTGACACGCTGCTGGTAAATATTTTCCGAAGCGCTTCCAGTGACAAATCCGTTCCAATTTACTATCGTCCTTCGTTACTGTGCGCGACTAAACCCCAGCGACGTGTTACGGGTGTGTGTGTGAGTGTGTGCATATGTTCACTGTTGAAAGCTTTTCTACCGAATGAAACTAGTGGAGAAGAACAGCTACCTACCTGCTTGCCTCCTACTGAGTGCGGTAGGAAAAGGGATCTGTTCGCAAAAATCAATAGCAATCTGTCGTACTACGTTCCCAGATTTCACCTACGCTACGGGATGCTTTATGATAACATATCTAGGTACGCAAAAAAATAATATTTTAGTGCAGAATTTCATCCCGTTTCGAAAACCGATCTCGGTTCTATCGTAAACATTCTGTAAAAGCATTTGTAGAGATTGAATTGCCTGGTTTTAAACCGTAGTGAATGGGGAGTGCCACACAATAGAGGATTTTCAAATATTAGGCAGGATTTACTCTGCACTTTGATATGATATTCTTGCCATTGACTGTGTTTCCTGTAAAGTAATCGCATTTTGAAGCGGTAGGCTAATTTGTATGGAGTTCGTCGAATTGAGAAGTTCAGTAAATCAAAAACATTCGTAAAATGAGTTTCGAAACCGATAAGATTTGTTGTGCCTTTTTAATTGCAAGGTTTATCAACGAGCATGGGTTATGAAAGAATGGTGGTGTGGTAGTCCATGATGGCTCAAAGGTTTCTGGTGTCTCCCTAATTAGTTCTATCGTTCTTACTGCCATTATCGTTCTGTTCCGGTCAAATTTAACGGTTTTGTGGTTCATAACTTGAAATACAATTCGCCGCATTTTACCTTGGAGCCTAGGCACTCACGGGAGCAAGTCGTGTCTAGTGTGGCAATCCGCTTGAACAAAACAATTTTTCTGAGGGTCATGGCATAATTTCAAGAAAATAATCACTTTTTCATGTGCTGGCTAATTACACATTGCGCGCACATCATACTCTTCGCGAATGAATGTTTTAGATAAAATTCAGTCAGAAATTACGAGTGTTATAGCTCAAGAAAGGGAAACGGAGGAAGTGATGATATCTGGAAAATATTCCAGTTGGCGTAATACTTTGCAATTGCGTGTATCCAAGTAGGGTATGGCAACGTGAGGCCGAGCATTGTCATGCTGTAGAATCACGTTTTTTCTTCCATCACGTTTCGGCGTTGGAGCGCTCCGCAGATACATACCGTTCCCACGGGGATGCACTGTCTGCCTCGAATGTCGTTTCGTTATCTGTCACAGAGAAGCCATCCCTTTAATCTTCCGCCACCGGAATGCATGCCTGCAAGCGTTTTGGAAGCCTCTTTCCACACGGTACAGTTAAGATATTCCCGCCATCACCGGTCTGGCACTCGAGCATGACGAAAAAGTCTTTCAGCTTGTAATTGTAGGCAAGCACTCGCGATGTAGTAATTTCGACACCTACAGTACAGTATTTTTCCAGTCGTCAAAGCAGTGGTAGCATCCGATCATCTGTTTTCGATTTCTTGACAGAACGTGAGAGGTTTGCGTACTAAAACCCCTTAACTACGGCTGTTGCTGAATATTTGTTACTAGGACGTTCTCGTTCTAACGAAAACTTGGCACCACGAATACAACGATAGCCACGAAATCTCTTTTTCGAGAAACTTTTTCGCTGGTTTTGCAACCCGCCCATCTGCTTTCATTCTCGGGTTTCTAGAGTGGTAGTTGGCGTTAAAAATTCACCTGAGAAGCTGCTGACGCTTTGCAGACTTTAACCCACCTAGTTCATGCTGGCATTTGGACTCAACCGTGTAATATATCAACACGCTAATATATCAATCAAAGGCTTTTGTCAGAGATTTGTTTGTTAATTATTTTTCCATCTGGCCACTTAGGCCTCCATGAAATTCAATTGGATTGGATGGGGAAAAGCCCCTTTGAGATAGTCTAACATACGCTATTCTCAAAGAGCCATAAAAACGTGATCATCTTTTGATCATTATCAGTGTTTACAAATTCTATAAAAGTCGTTTTTACAATACTTACATACAAATACACAAAAATCATACACTGCTTAATAACTAATCAAATTTCTAGTCGGCGTCATACATATTAAAATAATCTTTGTAATCGTGTCTTAAAACTAACACTGGACATGCAAAAATCAAAGTGAACATAACATTTATTAAAAATATCACTCATCGCCCTTATGGGTTCGTTTTGGCCGTATTCAGTACGCTGGTATTGCAGTCTTAGAAAGTCCCATGTTCTTAGGCTTCTAGGCGGAATGTTAATATTGATTTTAGATAGGATGAAAGGCGAATCGATTTCCCCTCGTAGCAGCTTTCCAACAAAAACTGCTCTGGAAATGTCCCTTCTTATGGCCAGTGTATTAATGTCGAGAAAGCGGCAACGATCAATGTATGGTGGTAACTCCACTGGGTTCTGCCAAGGCAAACGTCTTAGAGTATAGCGCAGGAATCTTGATTGAACTGCTTCGATTCTGTTTGACCAAGAAGCCGCGTCTGGGCTCCATATAATAGCTGAGGATTCCAATACAGTACGAACAAGGCAGAAATACAATGCTCGTAAGCAGTATGGATCATTAAAATCTTTGGTAATTCTTACGATAAATCCCAAATTTCTGTTCGCCTGTGCTATACTATGCGAGTAATGATTTCTAAAAAAACATTAGTGTGTCCAATATAGTACCCCAAGATCTTTTATTACTGTTACTCTGTTGAGTTGCTCTTCAGAAAGAGTATAATTCCAAAGAATAAAGATTTTCCTACGTGAAAAAGAGATCACAGAGCACTTAGATACACTCAAGACCAGGAGGTTTCGGGAACACCAGTCATGAAAATCATTCAAATACTGCTGTAGTTCATAGCAAACTGCTGTCAAACGTACGATAAGGAAGAGCTTGAGGTCGTCGACATAGATAAGAAATCGGCCTGATGATATTTTTTTTTGTTAGGGGGCACTTAGACTACCTTGTCCATTGAATTGAACTTTTTGTAGTATGTCCTTATTTGCTGTACGTGTTAGGCAAACCAAATACCATTATACAAGTGATTGGCCATTTGCCGCTACACATTCCCAGTCAGGTATGATATGGTTTATGAAACCAATAACCTTCCCGGGATTAGCAGACCAAAGCTCACCGGGAGATAAACAACCCTTGTCGAGAAATTTAAATCTGCTCGTATATAACGCACCACAACTGCATAACAGATGTTCCGAAGTTTCACTTTCAAGATTACAAAAGCGACAGATATCATTACCAACCCGACTAATGTTTCTAAAATGATATCTACTCGGACAGTCCTCAGTTACTAGGCCAGTGTATGTACAAAGAGCTCTCTTATTGAGCTCTATGAGTTTTCTAATGGTTTTTGCATTTGGAGTTATAAATCTTTTGGACTGGTTACATCCTCTGACTGCCATCCAGTTGGCTGTCACTTTTTGTTCTTCCCAGCGTCTAAGTTCCATTTTTATTGCGCAATTTGATATTCCGCAAAAAGGCTCCGGACCAATAAATTGTGAGTTAGAGCCTTCCTTTGCTAAGTCGTCTGCTATTTCATTGCCTTCAATGCCGCAGTGTCCTGGAACCCAATACAGATTGACTGAGTCATTTGACATAGACGTCGCAAAGAAAGAATGCAATCCCAAACTATTTTAGAAGTACATTTACAAGCACTTAGTGCCTTCAGTGCTGCTTGACAATCAGAGAAGATGCAAATATTTGCATGTTTATATTTCCTCCTCCAGGAAACATTTACACATTCAATTATTGCAAAAATCTCCGCCTGATACACAGTTGGCCTGAGTTCATGACTTGGCATACGTCGTTGAAGAATAATGAAAAAAGTAATGGCCCCAGGTTACTCCCTTGAGGTACGCCCGAGCAGTTTGTGAAACATTGCGATTCATGACTTGCTATTTTTACAGAAAGAGTTCGACCAACAAGGTATGATTTGAACCATGCTACCATGTTGGGCGACACCCCAAGGCGTTCAATTTTTGCCAATAAGATAGAGTGATCAACGCGATCAAATGCCGCCCTAATATCAGTATACAGGGTGTCGACCTGGGCTCCTCCTTCCATACCCTTAATGCAATGGGAAGTAAACTGTGCTAAGTTTGTTGTTGTCGATCTGTCTGGAAAAAAACATGTTGATCCGTCGAAATATAGGATTCCCAGCTAGCACCAACTCGTATATCAATGTACGAAAACTATCGTAAATATCTCCTAACAAACTCGAAATCGTAAGTAAAGCTGAATAAAGTGGGATCCAGTTGATTTTCTGTCGTATATAATGATAATGACTGACATACATACGATTTTCAGCACAAAATCGTAGAGTAGTACGGAGCGACTCGCGCTTAATCGGATATTATCGTATATAAATACTTATATAGTCGTAACGCTCAAAATTATTCGTAATCACGTATATCGCCTCCAAAATAGTACGGATATGCCAATTTTGCGCATGAAATACGATTTATTTAGCATGTATATCTGTACGTAATGCTGATTTTTACGTTTTTTATACATATGAAAATGCTAGCTGGGTTTTGCCTCCCGTAATGTGATACCACCGACTAAGATTTCAAGCAGCTTGGAACCTGCGTAGAGGGATGTAATTCCATGATAGTTTGCCACGTTTTGTTTATCGCCTTTTTACCTTTGTTATACTATATAACAAAGGTTTAGAAATTGGTCGAAAAACACGAAATTGATCCGAGGCCCGCAGGGCCGAATGACATATACCAATCGATAGAGCTCGACGAACTGAGCAATGTCTGTGTGTGTGTGTATGTGTGTATGTGTGTATGTGTGTATGTGTGTATGTGTGTATGTGTGTATGTGTGTATGTGCAGCTCATTTTCTATCGCCTGTTTCTCGAAGATGGCTGAACCGATTTGATCGCTTTTACTTTTGTTTGAAAGGTATTATTGTCTAGTATATCACTATTGAATTGCTTTGCGGTCCGACGTTTCGTTTAAAAGTTATAAGCAAAAATGTGAAAACTACGTGACACGCGTTTCTCTTGAACTACGCAACCAATTTTAACAATCTTAGTACCAAACGAAAGATCTTGCTGTTACTAAACTTTTTACCAAGTTTTATTGAAAACGGACAAGCAGTTTAAAAGTTAGCCTTAAAAAACCATTTTTGATAAGGTTCAAATGATCGCCTGTTTCTCAGAGATGGCCAAACCGATTTATGCGCTATTAGTTTTATTTGGCAGGTAATATAGCCGGATAGATCACTATTGAATGGTTTTTGGATTGGACGTTTAATTTGAAAGTTATGAGCAATCGTATACACCACACCAAAATTAACAATAATTTATAATGATTTTAACCAAGATAATTTACCTAATTTCAATTATTTTAATATCAAACGAGAGGTTTTGACACTACGAATATATATACAAAATTTCATAAGAATTGGTTTTACCGGTCAAAAGATATCAATCCTCGAACGCTCGCGCCAACTTTTGCAACACAGTTACTCGCGCGCACAATAACCCAAAACCAAAGAAAACGTGCGCACTAGAGTTTTGACTAGGAAAACTTGTTTTTAAGTTTATCGAACCTTTGGAAGAGTTTCTTGAAATTGAATGCTCTTTCACCTGGTGCAATTTAAATTTAGATTAATCCCCCTAAAAGTGAAAAAAAATTTTTTTTTTCAGTTTCAATATAACACATTGATATGTTCTGCAAAGTTTTAGAGCCTATTATTACAAGAAATTTTGCTGAAGACTGTAACCTGAGATAGAAGCGAAGACAGAGAAATCTTATTTATTGTTTCTGTATTTGTAAAATCAGTTTTTCTATTTTAGCTCTTTTTGTAATTGTTGTATGACTTTTTCATGTGTTACAAAGTTATACAAATAGTAAAAATACACGACTTTGCTGAAAATAGTATACCTCTATGTTTGCTTGTTTAGGAACTGTAGAACTTTGATTATAAAAATACCCTGATTTTAACCCCGAATTACTCGACTACCAACTGACGGATACATTTTAAACATTTTACATTTGCTGATAGTTTTGCTACATACAGACATCATTTTTCCATATGAAGTAACGTGAAAAAATTCCAGTTTGGGGCCAATAGCGGTACACTACACCTCACATGCTGCTTGCTTCGTTTCTGTGCTCTCGGTTTATGCTGATCTATTTTCCTAAAAATTTAAAGTATTATTGCATTGAATAATTCAGACATTTTGCTGAACATTTTTTTAAAGAATATACGTTAGTTAAACACCGATTGGTAAATATGGCATTTAAAAACCTACACATATATACAATAAAATACAACAGCGTGAGTAACCGAAGGTTAATAAAAATTGATGAAATGTTTTCAAGAAAACCTTATTGATGCATAATTATGCATAGTTCAAAAACCTATAAACTAGACCTTTACTACGCAATGTATATGTTAAAGAATAATATTTCTTCTTACAACTTACTTTTACTTGCACTTACCCACATTAGTAACAACTTACTCAACAATTTCATGAGAAAAAGAACTATCAAAATTTGTAAGTGCTACTATTTTGTTCAAATTTTGTAAGCTTATTCAATTTCCAAAATTTTTATGTAAACCAACGCACAATGCAACGTTAACTAATAGATGAATTATGTTCCGAAGACGTGTCGATTTCTATCTCAAAAAGCAAGTAAGACCGTATAACAAAGGTTCCTTTCACCAATAAGTGGATTAAATCAGGTTTTAAAGATGGGGAACATGATACATTTTTTCCTACTGCGACTGATTGAAGATTAACTTTAGTGGAACACATAAGGCAGTTGCACATTTTTTTAACACAATCGAGGGGATTCCGTCCGATCCTACTGATATTGAGGACTTCAACTTCTTCAGTGCATTAAGAATGTCTTCGTCCGAAAAACTGATATTTGCGATGTTGAACTCGTCGCTTGGTACATCACGGATGGCATGCTCGATTTGAGTCAGATTAGGTATCACTGTTGAGAACACACTCGAAAAGTGCTTAGCAAATAGGTTGCAGGTAGCACTTGATGTACTTGAAGTTTCGTCTGCCAGAAACATGCTGCAGGGAAGCCCATTTTGTTTACGCTTCTCATTTATAAAACACCAGAAGCGTTTCGGGTTTCTCGTTAGATTAGATTGCGTACGTAATGTGTATCTGGAGTAGAGAAGTCGATTGTAAGTTCTGTAATTATTCCTGGCAAGAACGAATTCCCGCTTTGTTAGATGACCACGTCGATTAGTATAGGTAGTTGCGAAGTGCGAGTCGCTTTAGTGCCCGTAGATGACTATTCGACCAAGGAGGTTACGGCCGGGGACGAGGTGAAGGCAAAAATGATCTAAAATGCTGTGTTAAAAAGCAAAGCCTAGGCGCTACATTACGTTATCGAAATTGACCTTCTGTTTTTATACGACAGACTTCGCAGCCAACTGTTAGAGTACAGGACAATTGCAGGGCCAGTTGCTACGATCCTATGGACTCTAACAGCTTCTCCCAGTCGCGATTCGAACATACGACGACTGGCTCATTAGGCCAGCGTCATTCCTCGAAGCCAACTGGGAGGCACTGCTGTGTTAAAGAGTTGTGAAGTGAAAAAAGTCCACTGCGGTGTTAATATCGATTGCACCGTTTAGCAGATTCTTCCTTCAATAGCTGAGAGGGATTCTTGAAGCCCAACGAAATCAGTTTTGGAGAAGTTGAACTCTCTCACATCGTGTGACTCCTCAAAATCTATCTGGTGAGGACATGTCAGGGATACTAATAGCGGTGGATGTTGCGCATCGATATCAACAAGTGGTTCGTATGCTTCAGAGCAATTATAGTACGACGAGGCTTCTGCGTTTACGAAAACGAGATCCAGTGTTCGATCACGACAATTTCTGACTGTAGAGAGCTGAAGCAAGTTCAATAAAGACCTTCCGTCAGGCAGTGTTATACTCGATCATGGGAAGGATGATTCGACGGGATCAGGAATCCTTGGCCGATTGGTGCACTTTTCCAAACTAGGCCAGGTTGATTGTAGTCACCAAATAGTAGATGGACTGCGTTGTGGTCTAACGAGCTTGTAACGAGAAGTGCAGAATCGATGTGTTTCTGGATTACGCTCGTCAGAAGAGAAGTCTGGTGGTAGGAATACAACACCTACACAGATATCTGTATCACAATAATTTATGTTCGCCCACAATTGCTCGAGTTCAAAGCTGACGCCGGTTTTTTGTTTTGAGGACAGCTTATGTGACACAGCGATGAGGACACCTCCGCCTCGTTTTTCCAACTATCAAAGGTATCCCGATCGTTGCGGTATACATTATACATTGGTCCAAACAATTGAAGTGATGTGATTTCGTCATTCAGCCAGGTTTCAGTCAGGATGATAACATCATGCTCAGCATCGGATACCGCGACGAACAGGTCATCAATCTTCGTGCGTAAACCTCTGACGTTTTGGTAGAATAAACTAAGCTGTCTGCCAGTGCCTGGGCTTGGCGATGTTTGACGACCAGCCAAAATTGGAACTACGGTGACTGCAGCAAGCGGGTCACCTTCGTAGGATGGCCATTCGGCTGCCGCTGCGTTGGCATTTGGAGCACTGCTGTCATCAACGATGATGTAGTCAGGCATGTTGCGATTACCGGCAGTCTGTAAGTGTGAGTCGACATGAGGGCGCGCAGTAGCTCGTATAGCTTCGGAAAGACATATACTCTTCTTGGCTTTACCTGACGAAAACGATTTGGCACAATATGTACTAAGATTTGAGATTGCTTGATTCTTTTCGGTGAAATGATACTATGTTTGTTTTATGCGTGACGCGTTTCAGCCTACTGCAGTCATTCGGCCATCTTCGGATGCCTGCGGAAGTGTAGAGTTTTATTATATTTTAATTTTAATATTTCACAATTACATAATGATTTTTACAAAAAATAACGAGCTTATTGTCAATATAAAGTGAACAGTTATGATGCAATTTACTATAACACACAAATCTAAATTAACACGAATCTTGCACTTACAAAACAGGCACGTCTAGTTACTTTAAGCGTTCAATGTCTATTCCGTGGTATCCTCAGTTCTCTGTTGTGTTGATCCCCCGCGGGTTGGGTTGTTTTGCGTTTGTATGCGACGGAGTTTTGGTATTAATCCGTCGTATGCTGTGTTGAAATTTCCACACTCACGCTGAAGTTTGACCGTTCTATCTTCACCAAGCACTTTAATGTGAAATACCTCTGCTGTGAGTCTGGTCTCCTGGTCGTCGATTCTTGCAACTATTCGGGTGTCGTCAAATTTGAAGAGGTGGCCATCATGGATAGTGTGTTGTGCTAGTCCAGTTCTAGCATCCTTCTTCTTAGTGTCGTACTTGTGTTCCGCTATCCTCACCTCCAACTTCCTCCCTGTTTGCCCGATGTAACTACAATATGTACTATTTTGGTGCTGTGACACGGTGATGGACGGGTGAAATTCGCTGATATAATTAAAGTTGTGTGGTTGTGTTAAAACGATTAACGTGGCGTTGGGGACCGCTGATCGTACTAAAGCTGATGTAGTAGGTTCGCCGATGCGGTAAGCGCAGAAAGGCGAATATTAGCGTTATTTATTTCAATTGTTTTGTTTTAAGTTAAATTAATTTTGGTTGCCTATAATAGTTTTCCTTAGTTCAGTTTTGATATATATTTGCTTAAAACTAGCCTTAGAGTAGACTTCTGCGAGGTTGGGACTTGAACCCGGGTCCTCGGCGTGAGAGGCGGGAATGCTAACCACGTCAAATAATTCCATGGTGATTCTGTTATATTGACGAAACAATAATCTACTTTCACTTTCGTATCTTCGTGCAACGTAAGAACTATTGAACTAATAATGTGATGTATATACTGGACACTATCACTTGTTGTTCTTACAAAATAATCTACTCTATTCAGAAATAGTTTGATAAACTGTTGCAAAACGTCGTCCAGTTGTATATCCATTTCGGTCTCTGCAATGACTAGGAGTCCCATTCACGTCAAAGCCTGGAGTGCTCTACTTATCCCGGAACCCACTTACGTGTGTGTTTGCTTAGGCAGAAAAAGTTCTGCCACTTCTGGTAAAACGATACTCATTTGCTTCACGTACAGAACGAAACAGTTGATTATACATCATCCAACAACAGGCTATACTGCAACCGACAACCATCCAACAGCAGAAAACGGTTCCGGAAAAGCTTTTGCGGTTCACCCCCGGGGCTGGTCATTTACTGTCTGTCCGATTGCCATCATCAAGCATCTATTAAGCGTGGTAAGCGTGCAGAACGAGAAAGGAAAGTAAACGAACAACATTCTGTTCGGTTGCGTTTATTTGTCCAGCTGGACTGGACAACGCAGCACAGTGGCTCAAAACATGTGCGGAAGTGCATTTTTAGTTTTTTTTAGCTTCATCGAAGATCTGGATTGAAAATGGCCGTTGAATCAGTAGACCGGATTTGTCAACTTTTTGCTTCTTAAAATGCCATCGGCTATTGCAGCAGGAACAGAGTTTCTGAAATTAACCAAATTTATTTTCGCGGAAAACCTGAGGATATTGTTACATAGTACAACAAAAAAATTAAGTTTTATCGTATATTTACAAGTTTAAAAATATGAACATTTCATCATATTTATCCGAAATTACGGATTATAACATTGTGTTCTAACCATTCTCCATGTACCATTGACTGTCGACGTGTGCATACTACTAGTAACAGCTGTAGAACTTTTCTCTGGCAGCAAGAAACATCCACCAGCTCATAGAGTATAAAATGCTAATGAATGCATATAACGTCCTCCATATGATTTCATTTGGGATTTCCCGTGTTGTGTTATTCGGTTAGTCGTTCAGTAGAAATTTTCTCGTTTTTGTTTGACAAAATAACTAGAGAGAATACTGCTCATGTGCTTTTACTTGTTAAAAATTATTTGTGAAAATTAAATTTACTACTCAATTCAGTGGATCCTCCCGCAAAATACATTGTATAAAATAGCACAAAGCAGTGCTAACAAATAAATTCACCAAGCTTTCTAAATCAGAAAGTAAAGAACAATCTAAACACGACATGTCACAAATTATTACCATCCCGTAATAAACGGAGCTTCCCAGTTAGGGAAGAAACAAAAAAACATCCAGTCATTCAGTAGATGGTCCACTTCTCCAGTAGATCGTTCCGGGGATCCACACTGCAAATGCTTATCAGCGGCAGATTTTTCCTGCCTCCTTTCCTCAGTTCCTCCTTTGAAAATTGAGGAAGACATGGAAATCCTCTCTACTCCCCACCACTCTACATCGACGATTGTTCTAGCCTTTTTTTATCCTGTCCCCTTTCTAGAAGAAGATTCCCCATAAAAGCGCTACGACGGACTTCGAAATGAGCGGAACGGCATTTTTCCTGCCGTTTGTTATCGAAACAGATTGAGCAGCTTATCCCTGCTCGAATGGCTGGCTATCGCCGTCGTCGGGAGTGGTGGGAAAAAAGCTGCCACACAATGATGACGTTTTTTCCGAAGGCAAAGCGAGGCGGGGCGAGGGTGACGATGAGCTTTCTCTACTCTACAGTCACAGTGGCTGGCTGTTGCAACTGAGTAGCAGAGCATATTGTTCTTTTCTGCTAGCGTCTTTCCTAGCTAGTTATGAGCATACGAACGAACGACAATTCGAGCCATATGCATAGAAAATATACGACCACCGCGCCGAAGAAAAAATAACCAATTTTGCCTGCCATGGAACGCTTTTTGCTTAGAGTTGCCTTTTTTCTGCTAGCTTCTGTCTTTTTTATTTGAATACACGCTAGTTGGAGAGCTCGCATATTTTATTCTAGCAGTTTGTGTCATTTTCTAGCTTATTTTTCCACTCATCTCTTGAATTGAAATATCGCAGAAATTAAAACTAAATCAATTTCATTTTGGGAGGTTCTGTAGCTGCAAGGTTGCCGAGTTTGCTTTATCAAGTACATGTTCGTCAGTTCGAATCCTAGTAATATTAGTTCATTCGAAGTCAACGGACTTTGTCATTGATATATTCGCAGTCTCTGTTTCTCTTTCTGCAGATTAGTTTCGTCACAATCATTTCTCAGAATCATAATTCAACAGTCCTTACTACTTTTGGCTGCTAGGACAAAAACGGTACAATTCGAAAGTTTTACCGAGTGAAAGTTGAAAATAGAAAACGATCGGGAAAACGCAAAGTTTTCACTCTACTCTACCATACTCTACCCTACCCTACCCTACCCTACCCTACCCTACCCTACCCTACCCTACCCTACCCTACCCTACCCTACCCTACCCTACCCTACCCTACCCTACCCTACCCTACCCTACCCTACCCTACCCTACCCTACCCTACCCTACCCTACCCTACCCTACCCTACCCTACCCTACCCTACCCTACCCTACCCTACCCTACCCTACCCTACCCTACCCTACCCTACCCTGCCCTATCCTACCCTATCCTACCCTACCCTACCCTACCCTAGCCTAGCCTAGCCTACCCTACCCTACCCTACCCTACCCTACCCTACCCTACCCTACCCTACCCTACCCTACCCTACCCTACCCTACCCTACCCTACCCTACCCTACCCTACCCTACCCTACCCTACCCTACCCTACCCTATCCTATCCTATCCTATCCTATCCTATCCTATCCTATCCTATCCTATCCTATCCTATCCTATCCTATCCTATCCTATCCTATCCTATCCTATCCTATCCTATCCTATCCTATCCTATCCTATCCTATCCTATCCTATTCTACCCTACCCTACCCTACCCTACCCTACCCTACCCTACCCTACCCTACCCTACCCTACCCTACCCTACCCTACCCTACTCTACCCTACCCTACCCTACCCTACCCTACCCTACCCTACCCTACCCTACCCTACCCTACCCTACCCTACCCTACCCTACCCTACCCTACCCTACCCTACCCTACCCTACCCTACCCTACCCTAACCTACCCTACCCTACCCTACCATACCCTACCCTACCCTACCCTACCCTACCCTACCCTGGTTTTCGCCGAAAACCGCCGATCACAAGAAGCAAACAATTTGAATTGCGGCGATCAACTCAATGGAACGATAGCAGATGAACGTAAATGGTGTAGTAAGAAATAGTTATACATTTTAACAATTTGCATTAACCCTCTCTGTCCCAAGGGTGTTTTGGTGGTTTACAGTTTTTGATCATGTGAAAAAGCTATTAATAAGCAATTCATTAAACACAACTATTCAGCTTCATATGACGTATGAATCACGAGCTACAGGCACTGCTTGGAGACATTTCTATCGTACACCTGGCGAAAGTCGGGAGACTACGGTGGATCGACCACGTCGCAAAGATTCCGGACGACTGGGTGGTGAAATCCGTTCTCTTCAAGAACCCCGCCAGTACATGGAATAGAGGGGCTCAACGTGCTAGATGGCACGACCAGCTGGAGGCCGACTTGCGTGTGTCGAGACGCGCAACGAATTGGCGACGAGTTGCTCAGGACCGAGTACAATGGAGAGGAATACTTGATACGGCAAGAGCCACCCAGGCTCTCGGCTGAATAAGAAGAAGAAGAGCTATTCAGCTTGTAAAATAATGTTTTTACTACGTGATAAAATCGAAATATCTTTATTTAAAAGCCTTAAAAATTTTATCGACCAATTTTAGTATCGGAAGTTATGGAGCACCTTTGCACTGTGCCACCATGGGATAGAGAGGGTTAAATAACCAGTTTGAATTGAAAGCAAGTGGGAGCTATTGAATATAAAGTATTTTAGATAAAAACTTCCCATTTTTACGCACTTTTTAGATGTACTATCGAATATTCTCAGTACGATTACATAATATTTATATCGGTAAAACTTTAAAATCAAAACGAAGAGTACGAAACCAAGAGGACCTAAAAAGAAGTGCTTTAACAGGGTGTCTACTGCCTGAAAAAAACTTGGAAAACTGGGAATCCAAAGGAATCTTATTTAACTCTGGCAAAACCTGGAATTCTCAGGGTACTCCTAAAATGTATAGCAATGTTTTCCTCACAGCTCGGTACTAATCCATACTAATCCTTTATCTAATACAATTCAGAGTTCTAGCATGAACCCAGGGGATTAAATCCCGATCAATTCATGCAAAGTAAAACCAGCCGCGTTGGTCAGTAGAAGTAGAACGACCATAAAAATATAAAACATCTTCGTAATGCGCGACTCGGTTTCTCCAAGGGTGCGCGCAACGAAATTGAAGTTAAACAAAAGCTTAAACTGTTTCGCATGCCTGGCTCGCTCGAAGGACGAAAATGAAACATAAAAACATTTCCGGCGTGGTTTGCAGAAAAACATCGTGGTGGGTTCTTGGAGATGAAAACACCTCGTTAATGTTACAATACATCAGAAGATCTTTGTGTTCTGCTATCCTACTTTTTCTAAAAACTTACATATTCTTTAGGATTAACGCTTATGTCTTTATTTATTCAGGCCTTAACAAACATTTTTGATAGAGTTTTTGTCTTACCGATGTTGGACAACAATCCAACAATTTTTTGTTGTCCTCCGATCTTTAAGGCCTACTGTCGGCTGAACAGTGCGTGCACTGTACAGATCGTATGTTTTGCGAATACAGACTGGCCTTCGTAGGAATCCGAAGAACTTTTGAACTTCGTCAACTGCTCGCGCAACATGTGAAAAGGGCCTATGCGCAAATGAGTGATTCTCTTCGTGTCTCCTTTCTTACTTTTATCACGGCGACATAAATGCATTCCAATGCAATTTTTCACAACCAATAGCTAGCTAACAACGCAGGCAATCGTTTCATGCCAAATTAATACGTTCAAGTGCATTTCCATCACTGCGTTAAGTGGAAGAGAGTTTGAAAGAGAAGAGCGAAATATTCAGATTCAATTCTTCATTGAATGCAATGGTGGCTTTGAAAATACGTGAACAGGGGTTCATAAGTACAACGCCTGCAACAATAGAGACATAGAAATTTCTTTTAAAAATCACTTGTGTGCGCCGTAAAGGTTTAAATAGTAATGAAAGACCAGCCTTCAAATTATTGTATTAAATATGATTATGCGTAGCTTAACATGTTTCAATAATTTTACTTTAACTCGGTTTTGGCCTTTAAAAGGGTTTACTTTCACAGCTTACCCCTTGTTACATAGCAGACTCTGTTTCTCCAAGAGTGCGCGCAACGAAATCGAAGTTAAACAAAAGCTTAAACTATTTCACATGCCTGGCTGGCTCCAACGACAAAAATGAAACATAAAAACATTTCCGGCGTGGTTTGTAGAAAAACATCATGGTGGGCTCTTGGAGTTAGCCGGAATGGGAGCCAAAGAATTTGCTGCTGCGAGAACAATACAGCACGCATGGGTAAGTGATGAATGTGCGAGTGATGCTCGCCGATCTCAGCTAGCGCTTGAGCTTGTGAAAGAACTTGCACGGAAAAAATAACAGATGAGGAACTCACGCGCGAAATGTAATTTGCCGATCGGTGGAACAGTAGAAACTCGCTTAGGGAAATAGAGTAGGTGGGGAAATTTACCCGTTTCGTTAGCTAATGTTAAGACCCGCTTGGATGAATCATTAGCAAAAACATTTTCTTTGGTTATATTTTTCGATGCTTTAACTTCATCTCACTGAGTCGCTGTCGCTTCATCTGGCTGAGTTATCGGTTCTTACGTTGGCATGAAAATAGCTTTTGGAGCTTTAACTTCATATTAGGCATACGTCAAAATTCTGTTGCTTTATATTTTTTAAGAAATCTTAATCAGATAAATGAGTTATAAATTCTGCAACCTGTTGTTTGATATCTTTCTCCGCATGGATCAATATGTAGAAAAGATTCTGATCGATTCATGATAAAACTCACAGGTTGCCGAAATGACTGAGTTGTAAGTTTAAATAATCTAAAATCCCACCACATATCTGATTTTAGATTTTCTTTTTGTGCACCATTTCAAATGTGACTCGAATGGACATGCAAAATTTTAAAAACAAATGACTCACCATATTTATTTTTGATTCATTGTTTTCTATTTTTAACTTGTATTCTTCTTATTCTACTTATCATACGAAATCCTTACACAAAAATAATCATACCTTATCATTTCCTTCCTGAAAAAAAAACCTATAACAAACTGGAACGAATTCTTCCAACACCAGCGGTTTACCTGGTATCATTTTTCGTCCGTGAAATTATACTAAAAATACACGTCTTCCGAATTTCGTTATCGCGCCCAGCAATTTTCTCGCTACTGTCGCAGTTAGACCGTACTGCTGCTGCTGCTGGCACTGGCATCCAAAGCCTTGCTCCAGCCAGCCAACCAGCCAGCCAAGCAGGCAACGTTGAGCTCCGAAATGGAACACGCTTCGCTAACTTCCACCCCGAACGTACAAAAAGTGGTTTCACCAATTTGTGTTTTCCGGCCTACGAAGCGAGAAAACGATTTTCACGCACCTCCGGTGCTGGTGGGTGCAATCGGTTTATATTTCCGTTTTTTTTTTGCTTCTCAACTCCACGTAAGCTACCTTCGCCGGTGTAATAAATGTGGAGTTGATTTATTTTCGAAACATTTCTAAACTGTTTGATTGCATGCATGCATGCTTGCATGTGGGGATTTCTTTTCGTATTTCCCACCATCAAGCCCACCGAGCAGTTCCCTGCCGGCAAAGTTCACATGCTCTTGCATGGAGGGTTTTTAATTACCACTTAACAAGAAAATCCCCTTTACGACCGCACCTGCCAAAGCATGTCACGGTTTTTCAACGACGATGTCGTCCTCCTCGTCGACGTCGCCTGCTGACAACTTCAAAGCGCTTTCGCTGTTCCTTTAATCCGCATGACATCGCCCAGCGCCTACCCACTGTGTGTATGTGCGAGCCTGGCTGCTACTGTCTTTTGTTTTCCCGGTTCCAACTTCCAACTTGTTTCTTGCGCAATATTCGAAAACTTTTCCCCATGTTCAAGTGTTGAGCGGGAAATTCAACGGAGAAAAACAATCGCAATCGAGCCGACACGACGCGACGCGTCGATCCCGTTTGACGGGCCGGGAATGAGGAGGATGCTTTGTTAACCAAGCGGTTCCCGTTCCCTGCTTTTAATCCGGATTTTCAGTTGCTGTTCAATTGACGCACGAAAGCACAGTTCGAGAATTTCGTACACCAACTTCCTGGCAATTTTCACATTCTCCCAACACAACTGATGGCATGACGAAATATTCTACTCGCTTCGGCCTGGCCGGTCGGTTGAAGCGACACCGCTGCTGAAGGCGACGGCAGTAAACTCCCACTAATACCCGCAAAGCTGCTCAACAAATTTTTCGGTCACTAAAGGAGATTCGTTTTTTTTTTTGTCCGTGTGCTGTCAACTCCCTGCGGGTTTGTTTCATTCGAAAGCTCGAAAGCGGTATCAAACTGCAAACTATACCTACGTAGCAGCAGCACCAAGCGCTGCTGGTGGAATTAGAAACACCAACGTTTCACCGAACCGAAGCATCACAGCCAAAGGGAGCATTACGAAAAATTAGCAGGATTAAGCCTTTAGCGGCTTTATCACTTTATCATTTGTTTTCGTGCGAGAATGTGTCTTTTTTTCTGCTGCCGGAAGCACACGAAATGTGCCACTTTGCCGTGCATAAAAATGGATAGCCGGGATAAGAGTGATGAATGTACAGAATCATAGAAGAGATAACGCAAAAGTCATTCGTTACAAAGTTGGTGGACTCTTTTGTAGGAGCGCCCAGCGCGGGGGACATTCGACAGCGTAATAGCTCCGGAATCACCGTGAAAAGTCGACTAATGTCTCGGTGGCAGACGGCGGTTGCGGTTGAATCAGTAACCGAAATCACTTTTCGGACTGTTCGGTACTGTTTCAATAATTCGGTCACGTTTGCCAAGTTTCTCAACATTTCCGTAATTCTCGACGGACTTGTCGCCGGGTGGCACATTTAGGCAGTGATTTATTGTGCCCGGATCTGGCAGTATGATGTAACAGATCGGTTTATTTCGATTGTGTCTTTTTTTCGGTAGGGTAATTTAAAACCGGGTTGGCGATTTTATTACCGTTGCGTGAGCATACTGTCAGTAATCAGTCAACCGCTTTGCTACCAGACAGATTGCTGAATGGACAGAAAAAAATACGAACGTTCTGGTAAGTAAAGTTACGTCGGAAAGCTCCCTGGAGGATTGTGACCAGACTGGCCTTTTTGATAAGCATCTGTAGCTCATCCATTATGTTTTGCATGCAAAAAATCTTAAATTCTCTGAAGAAAAGTTTTTGGTTTTATATGGGAAGGTATGCTCCTGGGATGGGCAATTATCTTTGGTAGAAAAAATCATCATCCACATCTAAAGGAAGGGGTTGGAAATTTTCAGTATTTGGTGATTGGTTGGGGCTGTGACATATGATTTTCTAACATTTGGAATTTCTAGATATGTATTCACCTTTTATCGCTCAGTCACGATTATGTGCAGAAGTTACTCTTTTGTATTCAATGAGAAGTATTTTGCATTTTTATGCTGATTTTCAATCAATTTGAATTCCAAAACTCCATAAAATGCACACACACAAAAACAAAAGTCTTGCTAAGAAATGTGTGGAGAATGGTAAACTTGGAAGAATGCAACAAAACTAGACATTAGACTACCTAAAAGAAGAGTGCAGCGGTGGTGTAAAGGTCTCACAATTAACCGGTTGTGGGTTCGAGTCCTACCTGCCATAAAACAACAGCCCCCGCAAAAATTACCTCTATTTAGGTGCACGCATTTTCATAAGCTTACTGACTAGTAGGACTTATCCCTAAGTTGACTACGAACGAGTGGTACCGAGCAAGGACAGTATGCACAAAGAACTTTTGAGCTAGTCGAAAGCAGTGAATATTTTCTATGACATTCGGCCATTTGTGATTCAGCAATATGTATTTCGGCAATTCGTGTTTTAACCATTTTTATTCGGCTGTTATATCTACTGCGCCATTTGTTAATTCGTCCTTTTCAGTTTTAGCCATTTGTGTTTCGGCTATTAGCAGGTAATTCAACTCACCCTATATGTAATGCATTTTTAAACTGACTCGATTAGACCACCTGATTGAATCACTTACCACAGTGAATCCACATCTGACCATACCCTGTCATACTGATACAAACGGCCTTCCTGCGATATTCATGGAGGTGCATAAGTACACTCGGCCTCATAACAGCCAATGTTGAACTAACAATCCTTCCCTTCCCTAACAACCATAAAGACGTGGCCGGCACCGTTATTGATCTATTTAAAGGTGTAGCTACTGAATTGTAATACATTAATAATGGCAAATTATTCCAAAATGCTATCTAAGTGGTTCTCGGTGCAACTTCATTAGCGTAGGTCAATCACGGAGGTGCAACTACGATGAGTTCATGGTCATGCTCAGTCGATTGGACCACTTGCAAGCTAACGGCAGATTGCCTCTTGTCCGTTATGCCTATCACACATAATGCCTTCCGCATGTTATGCCCATCGTCCATTATGCCTAACGTTCATTATGCTATCATTATCGGGGCCTGCTTAGAAGGATAATTTTAACTAATTTGTTACGGCCAATATTAGATAAGTGGTTACTTCAAAAATTGTTAAATTTATTAAACCAGCTTTGATGTTGTCTCAACAAGACCCAGACAGACATACAATGATACTGTAGAGCATTTCTTTTGACGTAGGTCTATGTCTTTGTTTACTATTTTGGGACTGGGTAGCACTTTGTGAAAACGAAAATAGAGGTGTAACGTTTGAATGAAAGATTTCAAATGGTAACAACTACTAAACTACTGAACGAAACTGAACCATTTATATGTCGTTGGATAAATAGAATGACCAGCACTTTTATGGGGGGCGTAAGAGGGGGGCCCCGTTAGAAATGAAACACAAATTTCCTCAAAACTCGAGAGCTAATCAGACAAATGGAACCAAATTTGGCATGGGAGGGTTTTAGAAGGTAGGATTTTTTTCTATAGTGTACTAAGATCCCTTCCCCTACTAAGAGGGGGGGCTCCCATACAAATGAAATACATATTTCTTCATAACTCGAGGACTAATCAAATAAATGGTACCAAATCTCGCATGTGGGGGTTTCAGAAGGCAAGATTTTTTTCTACGGTGCATTGAGACCCCTTCCCTCTTTAGGAGGGGGGGCTCCCATACAAATAATATACAAATTCCCTCATAACTCGAGAACTAATCCAGCAAAAGGAACCAAACTTGGCATGTGGGGGTTTTTGTGGGTAAGAATGTTTTCTATGGTGTACTGAGACCCATCCATCTTTTAACAGGGGGACTCCTATACAAATGAAACTCAAATTTCCTTATAACTCGAGAACTAATTAAGCAAATGAAACCAAATTTGGCATGTGGAGGTTTTTGAAGGAAGGAATTTTTTTCTATGGTGAATTGGAACCTTTGCCTTCTTTAAGAAGGGGGGAAGCTATGTTCGATAAACTGGGAGCTTCAGCAAATTTTGTAACATGGCTTACCTCTTATCTACAAAACCGCAAAATGGCTGTGAAATTAGGTGCATGTTTGTCTGACTGGTTCGGACATGGTTCAGGAGTACCTCAGGGTAGCACTCTGGGACCTTTACAATTTTCGATATTCATAAATGACTTATCCCGACTACTACCACTTTGCACACGTTTGTTTTTTGCTGACGACACTAAACGACACGACCATTCGTACACAAATAGACTGCCTGAGATTGCAAGAGCTGATCAATATGTTTGCGGAGTGGTGCGATTGTCACTATATGACGATTAGCATCCCCAAATGTTCAGTTATTAGTTTCTCTCGCAAAAAGCAAACACTGATTCATGACTACTACATCTGCGGCCAGCTTCTGTTTCGTAGTAATGTTGTAACTGATCTCGGCGTCGTGCTAGATGATCAATTAACTTTCCGACAGCATTATGATATGATAATCAACAAAGCTAATCGCCAACTGGGACTTATCATAAGAATTGGAAAAGAGTTTCGGGATCCAGGTACATACTTACTTACTTACTTAGGTGGCTTGCCGTCCTAAGACAAAGCCTGTTGAACAAAATTTCTCCATGTAACTCGGTTGAGGGCTACCGCTCTCCAATTCCTCGGACACCGAGTACTCTCCGCCAGATCTCGCTCCACCTGGTCTAACCATCTTGCTCGCTGCGCTCCTGGTCGTCTTGTTCCTACCGGATTTGAGGCGAACACCATCTTTGCAGGGTAGTTGTCCGGCATTCTTGCAACATGCCCTGCCCATCGCATCCGTCCAGCTTTAGCCACCTTCTGGATACTGGGTTCGCCATAGAGCTGTGCGAGTTCATGGTTCATCCTCCGCCTCCATACTCCGTTCTCCTGTAGGCCGCCGAAGATCGTTCTTAGCACTCGTCGTTCGAAAACTCCGAGCACTCGCAGGTCCTCCTCGAGCATTGTCCATGTTTCATGCCCGTAGAGAACAACCGGTCTAATAAGCGTCTTGTACAGGGTGCACTTTGTACGGGGACTTAGTCTGCTCGACCGCAATTGCTTGTGGAGCCCATAGTAAGCACGACTTCCGCTGATAATACGCCTCCGAATCTCACGGCTGGTATCATTGTCCGTCGTTACCAGTGAGCCAAGGTAGACGAATTCATCGACTACCTCAAACTCATAGCCGTCGATCAATATACTACTGCCCAAGCGGTGTCGTTCGGCCTCGGTTCCGCTGGCCAGTATGTACTTTGTTTTAGACGTATTTACCTTTAACCCAATCTTTTCTGCTTCGCGCTTTAGTCTGGTGTACTGTTCAGCCACCGCCACAGATGTTCTGCCGATAATATCCATGTCATCGGCAAAGCAGACGAATTGACTAGATTTGTTGAATATCGTGCCCCGCGTGTTGATATCCGCTCGGTTCATAACACCTTGTAGCGCTATGTTGAACAGCAGGCATGAAAGACCATCACCTTGACGAAGCCCTCTGTGTGATTCGAATGAACTTGACAATCCACCCGAAATCCGAACACAGCACTGCGTACCATCCATCGTAGATTTAATCAGTTTGATGAGCTTCCTGGGGAAGCTGTTCTCGTACATGATTTTCCATAGCTCTTTCCGGTCGATGGTATCATATGCGGCTTTGAAGTCAACGAATAAATGATGCGTGGGAACTCTGTATTCACGGCCCTTTTGGAGGATTTGCCGCAGTGTAAATATTTGATCCGTTGTAGACCGACCTTCGACGAGGCCGGCTTGGTCCAGGTACATAACGTATACTTTACTGTTCACTGGTGCGATCAATACTTGAAACAAGCTGCCTTGTATGGGATCCGCAATTTGAGTTTTGGTCTAGGCGGATTGAGAGCATCCAAAAACGCTTTGTTCGGAGTGTATGTCGCACATTACCGTGGAGAAATCCGGTCGACCTTTGCTTGTTGATCGGTGTCACTTCGCTGGAACAACGACGGAAACACATCATAGCCACGACGGCACATAAAATTCTAGCTGGAGTGTATGACTGTCCATCTATACTTTCTTCGCTTCAATTGCATTGCTCTTCACGACCTCAACGACACCAAGCGCTTCTACGAATAGGAACACGACGTACCAATTATGGTCTGAATGAACCAGTCCGGCGTATGGCTGTTACTTACAATAGTCGACTTGATTTTAATTTTTGACAGTTTGTTTATTCTATTCAGGTTTTTATTCTATAATTTGTTATTATTTTATATTTTGTAATTTGTGCTGTTAAAAGATGCTAGGTTTTTATGCCGCTTTGAGGATGAATAGTTAACTCTACTCAAAGTGGCTTTTCCCACCCACAATATTTCATTTAGACCATTATGGTCGGTTGAATTTAAGATAAATAAATAAATAAATAATAATAATAATAATAATAATCTGCATTCCCCATTGGATTGCGTTCAATGAAGAAAAGAATCTGAATATTTCACTCTTCTCTTTCAAACAGTTCAAACAGTTTGCTCCTCCCAACTTACTCCTTATTTCTCGCTTTTCCTCCTCATCTCTTACTGACTATTTCTCGCCCTTCCTCCTCTAGCGCCTTAGAGCCGGAATAACTGATGCAGTAACAAGAACTTGTCCCCAGTACTTGGTCCTGGGTTACTCATCATCAATTCATTGAGCGTCTCGACACTCGTAAGTTAACATTTTCTAATATTTTTTTGAAACGATCTTCAATTGATGAAGGGACGGTAGGGGAAAGTAATGAAGAAGGATTTTTTGGAAATGGAGGGGAAAGAGTGGAAAGGAAGGGGGGGTAATAGGTAACTACGCTTAACAAGTTGTCGTTGTGACTCCTACCTTTTGTCCAATGCTGGAAGGTGCATGGGTCGAACCAAGCTATAATCTGAGATTATAACCGGATTCGAACCCACAACACCCGCCAGGGCATGTGGCTCGCTATGTGCGAGTGTGTATTTAGCTAAAAGCTACGATCGTCGCTCTCGTTCGTCATTGCTTCCCAAGCTACTGATACCGATTACTCGCGAGGGCTCGCACTCCCGCCCATGAGTAGAACCGAGGGCGAAGATGAAGAAAAAAAGAAAAAGTAGTGCAAAATCTGTATACCTACCAGTGCGCCACTAGCCCTCACAGCCCAAGCAGCACATTTTACGCACTTATTGTGGCAGAAACTTATTTACGACTAAAATTAGTCATAATTTGGTTGCCACAACTGGTTTGTAACAACTGTGCTAGTAGGGAGGCAGCTGATTTCTCACGAGTTGTTTGACTCGCGAGTAAGCTGTGCAAGAAGACGATATGAGACCAGAGATGCCAATGTTCCTGATCCTGATTTCGGAAAAAGTCCTGATTTTTCCTGATTTTTATTCATCTGAACTAAAATCCTGATGAGTTGAGTTTTTCAACTTTCATTTCTCTACTCTCCAGGAGTCCTTCGCTATTTTTTGTATAACTTTTTACTTTGTGGGTTTCAAATTACTTTCGTTCAACTGCCCCTTATTAATGTAGCGACTCGGGTGGGTTTGGCTATTTTTAGACACAAATTGTGCCTCTTCCTACACCTACTATAGAAACCACCGACCGAGAAATTTAAATCTAACTTGTTTTACTGGCAGGACGACGACACTATGCAGGCCCTTACGACTTACAAGGTACTACACGTGACGTTGTTCGTCTGTCAGCGTGTTAGCCGCGGTTCTCAGCGCGGGTCTTCGGCGGAAGATGAGATTAGTCTGTTTTATAGGAACGGGGCCGATAAAAATAAAATGGTGAATTTCACAGTCCACAAAACATACCCATTCAAGG
Source organism: Sabethes cyaneus (assembly GCF_943734655.1). Classification (NCBI taxonomy): domain Eukaryota; kingdom Metazoa; phylum Arthropoda; class Insecta; order Diptera; family Culicidae; genus Sabethes; species Sabethes cyaneus. The sequence goes on from NC_071354.1 coordinate 233,124,888, forward strand.
TTACAGTTACACCGAAACGAGATGACAAACAAAACAACTGGGCCAAAGCAAGAGCGCGTAAGTTTTACACGACATTGTTGACTAAAATTGATTGGATCAAAATAGATGATGAAACCTGTTTCCAGGTTAAGAGCTTTATACGGCTACCGGAAAAGGAAAGATAAGATTAAAAAGAAAAACAAGTTCGATGTTGGTGAAAAACTACTCGGTTTAACGGACGATTTGAATATGTGGACTGGAAAGCGAAATTTTTGTGGCAAGCGCTACTTTTATCCAAAATATTTTCGTAAAAAATATTTAAATAATCGCTTACAGCCTTATTTTTAAGAGCACAGTTGCTCCGTGCTGTTTTGGCCAGACCTAGCTGTAGGATAGGATATTGTTGTTCCTATTATCGAATCTAAAAGTTACTCTAAAGGTATTATAATCTTATTCTTATAGATATGCAAACTAGCCAAATGTAGTTCTAGAAAAAAAAACTTTGAATCGTTCACGGATTTAGCCAACCATTCTATTTCAATCAAATTATTCACATATCGCGTGTCGTTCTCACAGATCTCGACTACAGTGCGCAAACAACGGTAACGCTAAGCGAGGATTTTATTAGCGCTAGCTATTATTGGTAATTTGCTTACGACATCATAAATTCGTATCGTTTCGTATTGTTCATGATAATGTAATGTTCGTTTTCTATCGTTGCTATAAATTTAGTCACGCAATCTCTAAGTGGCATTTGTCACAATGGTTATGTTCGTGTATTCGACTTGTGTTCAAATTAGTTAAACGGCTGACGATGAAAGTCAAGGCTGAATCAGAATACCCTTCTGAACCTGCTGAACCGTTATTAAATTTTTAAATCCAATTTACAATTTATCAAATATGCTAGCCCAGCTCTGCTGAAACAGACGTGAAAATTATTTGCAAAATTTATAACTAGCTTACATGCTACGTATTCACACAGCCACCCTGTCTTGAACTTTCTTAAAGATAAACTTTGTTTTCATCCGCAAATTCTGAAACCCTTCCTGTACAATGTTCAATCCACACAAACGCCACAAAGTTGTATCCTCGTTGCCCGGAGTCTGTGTAAAACTCTTCCGAAAAGTTCATCACTCTTGGACGGTGCATTAAACGGTGCGCACACAATCCAGCCAGGGTCCACCACCTTGGGGTTAGTCTCATTTTAGAAGGGATTGGTCATAAATTTGCCAAACCATTAACTGTCGTCCCGTCATAATGCAGCGTGGTCATAATTCATCCAACAAGCCCCTATGAAAAGTTTGCTTTTTTTCTGCACCGGTCAACTGGATTTACCGCTTTTCGGGCTTAAAAAGGCGGATATTAATATCCAGTGTGACAACGGGCCCGGGTCGAAAAGCCACAGCTGTCCGAAAAATTAGTCGGACATCACCCAGTCGGACCACGGAGTCCTGCCTGCGTCGGACACTAATATGGCTAACTTTGCTTGCTGGGCCAGCAGTCGAAAAATAAACTTTTCTATTCGCCTCGGGTCCAGCTTCGTTCGCCCCGAAATCATTAGCGCCAATGTCGTTGTGGCACGACAGTGATAAAACTAACACTTGAGCTGGCGATTATGCCGTTATCTGTCCCCAAGCAGACGATCTCGTGTGAAACTATGCGCTTTTATTAACACTAAAACTCACAGACCGGTAAGGGAATTCAACGACATTGTGAAAGCTTCACGGCAATAGTCTATATCGAAGGTTGACTCCAGCAATTTCAAATTAAAATTAAGGTACATGTTAAGAAAATTTTCCAACCACAACGCCAAACGGCAAACATACGTACAAACATGTACGTCGATAAGTTTCAGTTTGTTTCCTGTAAAAATACACGACACAAAACCCCGTATGGTGACACTTTCTAGCAGCAAAGTCGCATCGGAATCGGTACATTTTTGCCATGTCAGATGTTGATGGACAACTGTCACACAACGCTTTTGGTTGACGCAGATAGCAGCAGCAGCAAAAAAAAAATTTTTTTGCGGTTTAGCAAATAGCAACCCTGTCTCGAGCGAGCGAGGGACAACTTTTTCCAGCGCCCACGGCGCGGTGGCAAGGATGTGACTTTTCCACCGGTTCTTGTCACGTGTGAGTGTGGGTGTGCGTCTGTGTTTGTAGATATTCGAGTGGTTTGCGGGTGGATGTAAAAGTTTCAGCCAATTCAGGAACCGGAACATGTTTTCGCTGAAAGTTGTACCCTTCTCATGGGGACACCGGACAGCCGGAGAAACAAGGGTTGGAATTTATCGATTTCGAGAACTGTTGGTGTTTAACTGGCTTGAGTTTAGGGCAAATACCGGCTAGTTTAGCTTTGAAACTATTTAGTTTTAGCTAACTGCTGTAAGCGGAAATGCCGCTTTAGCTACAACCCTGTAATAATCACATCATCAAGTTGGTTCCAGAATACGTGTAATGAAAAATTCACAAACTGTTCATGTTTATGCTTCCAATTTCCCGCACAACTACAACATGCTTTGAGCGGAAAAGTTTATCATACATCGACGTTAACTGGTTCTTTTTCTGGTGAAATTGGTGCGGTGCGTTTTCCTAGTTAGCATAACACCGGGAAGACTCAATCGTTTCGATCGATGCTCTCGTTCGAATCAACCGGGTACATCGTCATCGCTGTATCAGTAGCACCCGTTTCTTCCTCGTTATTTTCCCAAATTAGTTTGCTCCTTCTGGAAGCTCGATATGATTATACGATGGTGCACCATCATCAGTCGAGTCCCCTTCCCGGCGGGCGGTGTGACACGGTGAATCAAGTACAATCTCGCACAGTGGAGTTTACGATAAACCATCAACGTCAACAGAAGGAAGCAGCAGCAGCAGCAGCATTAGCAACAGTTGCGGCATCTTTCGACGAAAGCAAAAACGACATACTTCTTCTTGATTCGAGCACTTTCTGCAATCAAACCGAGCCGTGGCTGTCGATTTACCGACGAGTAAGGATATAAAGTCAGAAGAAAATCACCTTCACCGCTTCTCCTTGCTGTGGGGGAGTCAATTTGTTTGCTTCCATGCTTCGTTGTGGCAGGTATTTCGTTTCATTCCGTGATTCAGCTATTTCGTTTTTTGACATCTTATCAGTGCCTTTCGGATGTTGCTACTATTGCAAATATCGGATGAAATAAATCAAACCAATATGATTTTTTTTCGAACCAGCTATAGCGTAGGTTCTGTTTGCCTTCGATGAAACACAATCTTGTTACTTGATAGAATACCTGCAGGTTTAGTAGCTTTCTAATACTGTAAGATGATAAAGCAAAATCCATAGTTGTAAAACAACCAATACTTACAAGTACTTGTAGGTAACGATAAATAGAAATAACACACCCTTCTAAACATGAGTATCAGAAAAATTTGGATTGCCGAGTGGTCGGCAATTCTAACTGGCTGAATTCACTTTTGCTTGGAATTTTGACTAACTATTACTTGATGGCATTTTTGACATTTTTATGCCTAGAATATCAGTAAAAGTCTGAGCTGAGTACCCAGGAAATCTCAGTTTAACAACCATTCAAAACTATTGTACCATTAGGCATGGAACCACAAAAATATAAATCCGGCATGGAAATGCCATTTCACAAGACCGACAAATTATGTGCCTTATGTGTTGGTTAGCGATCGACATCCGAACAAAACTTAACACAGTTTTTCGAAAGCTTACTTGAAAACTTATTTTACTAATAAAGATGCAGATCTTCGAAACTCTAAGTCATCAGCTTGTAGTTTAAAGGTTCGATTTGGTAGAATCGTCCATCGCTCTTGATACTCGTCGTTACGAGCGTGAAAGTTTTAAACCGGTATATTTTCACGAAAATCCCACTGCCAAGAATGCCACTTTTTATAGTGAAAATTTAGGTACTACTCGACTAACTTCAGTCTTATAATTAAAAAAAAAATCAAAAGGGCTGTGTTACCGCATGATAGACGTAGGATGACATTAGGCTGTTACTTTGCTGTACCCAGTTGGAAAGTGCCATTACGATTAACTTGTCCTTACAAGCAGTAGTGAAGCAAGTGCTTTGTTTGGGCTAATACCATCCGGTTAAAGGTTATCGTGTGCCTACGGTAGCTAATGTGCTAGAAGAAGGCACACTTACTTTGTGCTGCTACGTATCAGGTCTGCGACTGCGGGTTGTGTTTTATTCGGTCTAAAATGGGAGCTTATAATGTTTTACAATCATCACGAGATTGGTTAAGCATTATTCAGCCGTGACTGAGATTTTGAAAGTCCGGTCAAATAAATTGTCTGTTTCGGTTTCGTACCCAAATCAGCCAAGCAAGATTACTACTTGTGAGCTCTTTACGTGAAAGTACCACGTTTTAGCCTGCGTAGTGGGAATTGCCTGTGTAGTCAGTGATCCTAGTCTGATCGTCCAGGACCTTCTGGAATTTGGAATCGGACGATTCAGCAATTCAATGTTTAGCCGGTAGAGATACAGGACTACAAGCGATTACCTAAAGTATAACTTGACAACTATATAAAAATATAGGTAGGTAAACGGCCGGATAATGCGGAATATAGACCCCATAGTGGTCGGTAGCCTCTTATCTAGCAACTCCGATCCCGACCTCCTCGTGGTACCAGCCGGAATACGAGCAACCTTAGCGGAGATCGGGTAACCAACCCCGGTGGAAACTAAGGTCGTATACTAACCGGGAAGGAGGTAGTGAGTCTCGGCACTATAAGATGGCAGCCCCATCACGAGACTCGGTAGTGTTGCCCCAGTACGGCTACACACCTAAACAACACAAACTAACAACATTCAAGCATATTCGGAGCGGAATATTCGGCATCGACCTAGGCGACGGAATAAGGACGACGAATGGAGACTCGGGACTTGGAACTGCAGATCGCTAAATTTCGCAGGTTGCGAGCGGGTGCTGATTGAACAGCTGGAACCCCGCAAACTCGGTATCGTAGCTCTGCAGGAAATCTGTCGCAAAGGAGAGAAGGTATGGAAGATACGTGGCGGAAAGGCCCAGTTTTACCAGAGCGGTGGCGCTACCAACGAACTGGGAACGGGCTTTGTAGTGCTGGGCGGAATGCAGGATCGCGTGATAGATTGGAAGGCGATCAACGAGAGAATGTGTGTATTGAGGATAAAGGGTCGTTTCTTCAATTATAGCATCATTAACGTGCACTGCCCGCACGAAGGTAGACCCGACGATGAGAAAGAAGCGTTCTACGCGAGGCTGGAGGCAACGTACGACAGCTGCTCGTCACGGGACATCAAGATCGTCATCGGGGATATGAACGCCCAGGTCGGTAGGGAAGAAATGTATAGACCGGTGGTAGGACCCCATAGCCTGCACACCGACACAAACGATAACGGCCAACGATGTATAAACTTCGCAGCTTCCCGAGGCCTGGTGATCCGAAGCACCTTTTTCCCGCGCAAGGATATCCACAAAGCCACCTGGAGATCACCTGACCAACGTACAATGAACCAAATTGACCATGTTCTCATAGAGGGCCGGTTCTTCTCTAACATCACGAACGTACGCTCCCGTCGGGGTGCGGATATCGATTCTGACCATTACCTAGTAGCAGTACATGTGCGCTCAAAGCTGTCCACCGTATACCGGACACGTCAAAGCCGCCCTCCTCGGCTGAACATCAGGCAGCTAGATAACCCACAAGCTGCCGAGAACTACGCGCGAGTACTGAATGAGGCACTGCCTTCTTCCGAGGAGTTAGGTGCTTCAAACCTCGAAGACGGTTGGGGCAGAATACGCTCGGCCATCGGAGAGGCCGCTACCACGGCACTAGGTATTGAGCCTCGGAGTACACAAAATGATTGGTTTGATGGGGAATGCCAACAAGCTTTTTTCTCCTCAGGATCGTGGTCAACTTGTTCCTAGCTCGTCGGTACTTGGCCAGGTTCTCTCTAGTGGCAATACTTAGATAATTTTTCCAAGCATTTTTTTTCTCCTCCACCTCCTCCACCTGGCCAAGTACCGACGAGCTAGGAACAAGTTGACCACGATCCTGAGGAGAAAAAAGCGCCAAAAGGAGGACAGAGATCGTGAAGAATTGGAGCAACTATTCCGAGCTAATGACACGCGCAAGTTTTATGAGAAGGTGAACCAAACTCGGAAGGGCTACACACCGAAACCTGACGTGTGTAGGGACGAGGGAGGGAATCTAATTACAAACGAGCGCGAGGTGGTCGACAGGTGGAAGCAGTTCTTCGATGAACACCTCAATGGCGAAGTCGCAGAAGGAGGCGGAACGGAAATTAACCTAGGAGCGCCCATGGAAGATAGTGATGTCCTAGCACCTGATCTCCAAGAAGTCAAACGAGAAATCAGGTTGCTGAAGACCAATAAAGCCGCTGGGAAGGACCGCTTACCGGCAGAGGAATGGATGGAAGGAGTGGTTTGTCCCATCTACAAAAAGGGTGATCGGCTAGACTGCTGCAACTATCGCGGTATTACGCTGGTAAATGCCGCCTACAAGGTACTCTCCCAGATCCTGTTACGCCGGCTGTCACCGATAGCACAAGGTTTCGTAGGGAATTATCAGGCGGGTTTCATGGGGGCTCGCGCAACTACGGACCAAATTTTTACTCTCCGACAGATCTTGCAGAAATGTCGGGAGTACAACGTGCCCACGCATCACATCTTTATTGATTTCAAAGCAGCATACGATACAGTCGATCGAGACAAGCTATGGCAGATAATGCACGAATACGGTTTTCCGGACAAACTGACGCGACTGATCAGAGCTACATTGGATCGAGTGATGTGTTTCGTACGCATCTCGGGGACACTCTCGAGTCCCTTCGAGACGCAACGAGGGTTGAGACAAGGTGACGGTCTATCCTGCATGCTGTTCAACATCGCTCTTGAGGGGGTGATCCGACGAGCGGGCATCGAAACGAGAGGCACGATTTTTACCAAGAGTAGCCAACTTCTAGGCTTTGCAGATGACTTCGATATCATTGCCAGGAACTTTGCGACGGCGGAGGCAATCTACGCCAGACTGAAAGCGGAGTCTAGGAGAATTGGGCTAAAAATAAATGCGTCGAAGACCAAATACATGAAAGGAAAAGGCTCAAAGGAAACAAATGTGCGCCTCCCACGGACGGTAACCGTTGACGGCGACGAACTAGAAGTGGTAGAAGAGTTCGTGTATTTGGGATCGCTGGTGACCGCGGACAACAACACTAGTAAGGAGATCCAGCGGCGCATCCAAGCGGGAAATCGGGCCTACTTTGCCCTTCGTAAAACGCTACGATCAGGAAGCATACGCCGCCGCACGAAGCTAACAATGTACAAAACCATTATTAGACCAGTAGTTCTTTATGGACTTGAAGCCGTGACGCTGCTTACGGAGGACATACGCGCCCTTGCCGTGTTTGAGCGGAAAGTGCTGCGGACGATATTTGGCGGAGTACAAACTGAAAGCGGAGAGTGGCGGAGGCGTATGAATCACGAGCTACAGGCACTGCTTGGGGAGACTCCTATCGTACATCTAGCGAAAGTTAGCAGGCTACGGTGGGCCGGACACGTCGTAAGGATGCCGGACGACTGTGCGACGAAAATAGTCCTCTTCAACAACCCCACCGGCACCAGGAACAGGGGGGCCCAACGTGCACGATGGCTCGACCAGGTCGAGAGCGATTTGCGACTTCTGAGACGACTAGGAAATTGGCGACGAGTGGCCCAAGACCGAGTTGAATGGAGACGAGTGCTTGAAACAGCACGAGCCACCCCGGCTCTATGCTGCTGAAGAAGAAGAAGAATATAAAAATATATATATTTCATGAGACTATCGCCCGAAATGCTCTGTCTTGTATATCTGCATGGGAAAGCTTTGTGTCGCGGGCTATTAACAGCCTCAATTGTAAGCAATCGACATATACTACCACCTACTATTGCAACAGAACACGCTGCGGTAAGTGCAGAGATAATCATGCGGATAATAAAATCAAGCGCTCTTGGAAGGAACGCTCCACGCACCTTTCTTAAAGTTCAAAAGTTCAAAAAGGCCGCTGCCAGCAATCTAATCTCCCCGAATCCCTAATGCAGATGATTACCCACTCGAGGTACTTTCTTTTGGCATTGTTGAAATGGTGACAACCATGTCACCTAGGTAACAAACCACTGTCACCTAAGTGACAAACCGTGTCACCTAGGTAACAAAGCGAGTCACCTAAGTGACAATTGTCACCTCAGTCGCAGTGACTCCAAATTAGTCACGTCACTCGCCTCGCAGAATAAGGGTGATCAACAGATTTCGGAGTTATTTCTGTGAATTGATTGAATCTATTTTATTAATGAGTAATTCTAGCTGAAACGGGGCCACTACTGACACGAGGTCTTCAAATATTGGAACTTTTGCGCTTAATTGGTTGAAAATGGTTAAAAAATAAGAATTACAATTTTGCTACCTCGAAATAGTGGACCCTTCGTTCACCAAGGGCCCTAACAGTTTCAAAACAAGTTGAATTTTGAGCAAACCTTGAGATCTATATCATGTGATATTTCAAAAAATTTGCCATGAAACAACTAACAAATGGCCCGGTTCTGTAAAGAAGGACAACAGGGCTTTCAAATGGCGTAAAAAAAATTTTTGGCGGCCATCTTGGATTTGGTCGCCATGTTGGATTTTATCAAAAAATTGCCAGCTGCAAGTGACGTGGGATAATTCTGGTCTTTTTGTTGTAGCGAGCAGCATTTCCTGCAAACCCAAGCACTTCCGCAGCTAACCATTCCATCACGGCCGGCAGCTCCAGCTCCAATAGGTTCCTTTCCTCAGCAGCCGGTGAATACGACCGACCGGGAACTGCAGACGGGCACGACTCGAGCGTGACTTTCGATTGCCCTTGATGCTTCCTCCTTTGTCGTATCCAGACATGCCAATAAGATGTTGGCAGTAGCTCAGCTAGCGTTTGAATAATGCTGTGCGACGGCTTACTTCATGTTGTATACCAGAGCAAGCGACAAGAATCGGCTCCGCCTATTTTTCATGGTCCATCATTCCATCATCTACGTTGTTTATTCAACATTTCAATTTCAGTTTGAACAAAAGAGCAAAGTTACTAGTGAGCCGTTCACCTTTTGCGGCTAAAGAAAAATTATGCTACCTATTACTGTAGCATTGGTGATGGATAGATTTGTGTTGCTAAAGAAAACCAAGTGAAAAGCCCTAAGTTCCAAGTTTCCTAAGTTTCATCAATTACCCAAAACTGTTCTTTTAAGAACGAACAAATTCTTATATGAAGATGCAAAAGATGTCACTAAAAATGCGACTACTAATACTGCTTATATGAAGAAACAAAAGATTGTTGTTCGCCGCTGATCTCAATAAAGTTTATTGGGCCAGCAATAATTATTAAAACTAAAAAAATTAAATGGTTTTAAATGCTATCACTTGTTCACGGTGGACAATTTTTCAATGTGACGATTATTGAAATTAAAACAATTTTGGCACCGCTCGTGTTGCCGTTGGTGGTACATCACAATCAGGAATTAACGAGCCAATTAGGCCATTACAAATATTTAAAAAAGGTTTTGTCCCTCCGGTGTTGTGCCACTGAAGGGGAGGCAAAAAAAACAAAGAGAATTTTTTAATCGAGCAAAAAAAATATGGATTTTATGCAATTTTATTTAAAGTTTAAACGCGAAAACCAAATCTATTCTCGCTATTAATAAATACGTTGTTATTTTTCATGCAAAAATCTACGAACAAAAAGACAAAAACGAAAGAATTTTTTTTGGCCGAGTTTCTGAAATTCCACTGTTTGAACTTCCATTTCTTTTTCGAGTTAGAAGCGTTAACTCAACTCGTATACTTTTTTTTCGAGTTTTTCAGACAATTGATTTTATAAAAAAAATTTAAGTCATATCCTACAAATTATTTTTTTGCCCCCCAATTTTTCAAGCCAATTTCCAGGGGGGGGGGGGTGACAAAAACTTTGAAAATGATTCGCAAGGCCTTATCAATCAACGAGAAAGAGTAGGATTTCATTTAATTCGCTTGTAACTTAGTATATATGTTATAGTAGAATTAAATGAAATTTTCCTTTAACTTTTTCTTTGATTCCTGAATTTTACCAAGACTACATAGTTCGAAAATAATTGGAAATTATGGCAACCAATCACGAAGCGAGAATTTCTAGTTAGACCGAGTTGAAGTTATTTTCAATTTTTCGATGGCGCGCATTGAATATCAATAGTTTTCTATATTTTCCAATTCGATTTTCCGATCGATTGGTGTAAATATCTTCGAAAGTGCACAAGGTAGATGTTTGGACCAGATTTACATATGAGCGACTATCAACGGTTTGAAGCTTTTATAGTGTGCTATATACATTCCCCCGGACAAGAGTAATGATAAAGCTATCATTGATGCACACGTCGCTTCTGTCCGCGATTTTTGTGAGAACTGCGGTGATCATTGTACTACATTAGTTTGCGGTGATTACAACCAACCCCATATTGTTTGGGACTACAGCGATGGGGCAATTAGGCATAATAATTCCACGACACTTTCCACCGCGAGCGTCGCACTCATCGACGGCATGGATTTCCTGAATTTGAACCAGGCTAATTTACACCGTAATTGTCTTGGCCGCGTGCTGGATATAGTATTTCACTCTTCTGAGCGTTATGCCACAGTCGAGAGGTGTGTTGCTTCGTTGCTGTCGGTCGACTCACACCATCCCCGCTGACTATTTCGCTTCCGTCTGGTAGACACCATGATGCTGCTCGCTCCTATGCTATTTCTGTGATGCGTGAGTTGAATTACCGCAAAATCGATTTGGTTGCTTTTTCTGCATATAGCTCTAGTATAGACTGGTTTGTTTTACTGGACAGCGACAATCGTTCATGGCTTGTGGCAATTTACCAGTTGTTAGACAGCCGCTCTCCCCTGCGTGAAGTAACCGTCGTTTGGGAATAGTGAAACGGAAGCGAAACGCATGCTTGCGCAAATTTGCGCATCGTTGTAAATCTGCTGCAACAAAAAATAATTTTAAACGTTCTAGCGATGAATACCGTAAGTTAAGTTCCAGTCTTTACAAATCATATGTTTTGAGAATCCAAACAGATTTGCGCAGGAATCCGAATTTTTTTTTTGGAATTTTGTAAACTCAAAACGAAAATGCCGCTCAACTACTACTGATGTGTACCTCGATGATGAGGAATCATAGTCGGGATCTGCTGCGTGTGAGCTTTTCGCAAGGTTTTTTTCCTCCCCATTCGCCGCTGAGCCTTCTTCAGGTGAAATTACACCACAAATGATTACTACTGCTGCGAAAAAATTGAAATGTTCGTATTCGGCTGGTCCGGATGGGATTCCGGTTGTTATTTTGTGTCGTTGCATTGAAACTCTAACTGCTCCTCTCTGCTGCATTTTCAACAAATCGTTTATGCGGGGCAAATTCCCGCATATCTGAAAATATTCATATATGTTCCCGATCTTCAAGATTGGTGACCGTCGCAATGCAAAGAATTACCGTGGCATAACTAACTTATCGGCTGCATCCAAATTATTTAAAATAATTGTTAGCACAGTTATTATGAGTACCACTAAGAACTACATAGATCCCGATCAGCATGGATTCGTACCTGGTCGTTTCGTGACTACAAACCTTTTGGATTTCGTGTCGAACTGTATCCACAATTTTGCGCTTGGGTGCTACTCAGCGGTTTGTCACGTGGCTGAAATCATTCCTGTGTGATACAAGTCAAGCTTGGATCGGATTTATCATCTGCATTCACAAACGAATCTGGTGTACCGCAGGGTAGCATTCTTAGCCCACTTCTTTTTATTATATTTTTCAATGACGCTGCTCATGCCATAGACAATGGACGTCGACTTGTTTACGCCGATGACTTCAAACTCTACTTGACGATTCGTAGCTTAGAAGATTGTTATCATCTGCAGTTTTTATTAGATAAATTTACGACGTGGTAAACTGAATTCCTTGACTGAAGTTCGAAAACAGACACTGAGGAAGCCTGCAAGTCGTAGGCGAAATACGTATCTGTCATTGAATAAAATACACATAGTAGAATTAAATTGGATAAGTTTTCTTATTTTTTATTTTTAGGCTGAATTCCTTGCTTATAAGCACTGCTAAATGTGAAGTAATTACTTTTCACCGATCTCAAACGCCGATTCTCTTCGAGTATGCTATTAATGGGCAAGCGCTAAAGAGAGTGGATCACGTTAATGACCTTGGCGTTATTCTTGACAGAAAGCTGACATTCCACAGGCACCGCATGGCGATCGTGTCTAAAGCGAGTAGACAATTAGGGTTCATCACTAGATCCTCATTGCCTGAAAGCCTTGTACTGCTCTCAAGTACGTCCGATACTAGAAAATGTATGTGTGGTTTTGACCCCGCACCAACTCGATTGGAACTTGCGGATTGAGCGTGTGCAGAGAAGATTCGTTCGTTTAGCTTTGAGGGATTTCCCCTTGCGAGATCCTGCCAACCTGCCCTCTCATCCGGATCGTTGCCGCTTAATTGAATTAGACACACTTGAACGACGCCGCAAATTACAACAGGCCTTACTCGTGACGAAAGTGCTTAACGGTGAAATGGACTCCCCAAAACTGCTGACAAATCTATTAAGAATTGACTGAATTACAAGCTGAAGCGTGAAAACGCGTTACCACTTCGAAGACGTCATTTCCGACAACCAATCACGAAGCGGGAATTCTGGTAAAACATGGGTTCAGTATTTTCAATTTTTCTATAGTTCAACCTCAAGAATCAATACTCTATTTCATTTGGGTCAATTCTTAGAATATTTTTCGATTGATTGGTGTAAGAATATTGAAAATCGGTCGGGAAACCGCTAAGCTACTCGCGTTCAAAACCTGACAACTTTTCGAGAAAGATTTTTTCGAATTACTCCCTATCCCAAACCTTGCCGTAAGACGTAGTCCCAAACTAGTAAATACTAGGCACATAATCATCGGATGCCACCCATATGTTGCTACTCCATTATTCACTAGGGCCAATGAAGATTGCAAAATAAGGGCTGGAAAAATCAATTGGGACAACACGCTATTCCGCGCATTAACTACCATTGTTGTTCGCATTCTACTGTATCGTATGCTGCCCTGAAGTCCACCAAAATATATTGCGTGGGAACATTGTACTCCCAACACTTCTGGAGGATTTATCGGAGGGTAAAAATATGACCCGTAGTAGTACGACCGCCTGATACTGCCCTACGAATTCTCTTGCGAGTTGGCATAGACGACGTAGACAAATTTTTGAGCTCACCGTATAGGCGGTGTTGACCAGCGTAATGCCGCGGAATTATAGCAATCTACCCGATTCCTCTTTTTGACGTAGGAATACGTCTTTGTTTACTAAACTGGGTAGCATTTTGTGAAAACGAAAATAAAAGTGTAACGTTTGAATGAAAGATTTCAAATGCTAATAACTCCTAAATTACTGAACTAAACTGAACAATTTATATGTCGTTGGATAGATAGCAATTTTATGGAGGAGGTAAGAGGGGGTGGGCTCCTATGCAAATGAAACACTAATTTCCTCAAAACTCGAGAAGTAATCAAGCAAATGGAACCAAATTTGGCATGTGCGGGTTTTAGAAGGTAGGATTTTTTTCTATGGTGTACTAAGAGCCCTTCCCCGTCTAAAAGGTGAGGGGGGGGGGGGCTCCCATACAAATGAAATACAAATTTCCTCATAAATCTCGAACTAATCAAACAAATTGGAAAAAAAACTGGCATATGGGTATTACAGAAGGTAAGAAGTTTTTCTATAGTGAATTGAGACCTCTCCCCTCTGTAGGAGAGAGGGCTCCCAAACAAATAATATACAAATTTCCTCATAACTCGAGAGCTAACCAAGCAAAAGGAACCAAATTTGGCATGCGGAGGTTTTTTCAGGTAAGAATTTTTTCTATGGTATACTGAGACTTCTTCTTCTTCTAAGAGGGGGGGCTCCCATACAAATGAAATACAAGTTTCTTCATAACTCTAGAGCTAATCAGGCAAATGGAACCAAATTTTTCATGTTGGGGTTTTTGGAGGCATGAATTTATTTTATGATGGCTTGAGACCTCTCACCCCTGTGGTAGGGGAATAAGGACTCTCATATAAACAAAACAGAAATTTTTTCGTATGTGTCATATTTTCTGCTATGTAACAAGCGGGAATCTGTGAAAGTAAACTAGTAAAACCTTCTCGGGGCAAAAGACAGTGAATCGACGCCGCTAACTTACGTGCCTGTTGCCATTCATGTCAAAAGAGAAGGACATTCGAATGGCACGTCATATTTGCGATGAACGTTCTTTGGCTTCAATGTTATTTGTAACCACTGGCCCTTTTAAAGGCCACAAGCGAGCAAAGTAAGATTATTGTAGCATGTCAAGCTAGACTGGCCATTCATTATTATTTCAACTTTTATGATGCACACAATTGATTTTTAAAAGAAATCTCTATGTCGCAATGGTTGCAGGCGTTGTACTTATGAACCCCCGTCCATGTATTTTCAAAGCCACCATTGCAGTCAATGAAGAATTATGAACGGATTGATTAACCGTTACGTTCCACAAGTTCAAAGACGTTCGAGGAAATATCTTCCATGGCAGACAAAGGAGCAAGAACTTTGACGTTTGAAAGCAAAAAAGAAAGCTGCTTTTAAGAGACTTTCTGCTAGTGGTGCATTATTATTGCTTCGTGAATATAATCGACGTATTAACTATGAATACAAAGCTCTCAGGCGACGTTGCTACTCGAACTACAGACGACAAATGGAGAGAAAGTTAAAGTCAGTTCCCAAGATGTTCTGGAATTTTGTTAACGAACAACGAAAGGTGTCAGGTTTGCCTTCCAGTATGGAATTTGGTGGCGATAAGGCTGATGTGCCGCTGACGCTGCTATATGCAGTATGTTTCCATCGAAATTTTCTAGCGTTTTTTGCAACGAAGTGCTTACTTCTGCACAAATTTCAGACACCGCAAGCTATGTTCCTCGTCTTGGACACTCCTTCGCTTCTTTTGACATCGATAACCATATGATTCTGGCAGCCGCCGCCAAACTGAAGCATTCGTGTTCTCCGGGTCCGGACAGGGTTACAGTAACGCTGATTAAAAAGTGCATCACTGGGTTGCTCCTACCTCTCACTCATTTGTTTTGCCTATCTCTTTCTACCGGAAGATTTCCAGTAGCTTGGAAACGGGCATTTTTGTTCCCGGTTCACAAATAGGGCGATCGAGCGAATGTCGACAACTACCGGGGAATTTCTGCAATGTGCGCTCCGTCAAAACTATTCCAGTTAGTTGTCATTAACCCTTTAAGCACGGAGGGTTTTCGTTACGATATTTTTGGTTTTTGGATCAATATAATTTTTTTTTATCGCTCGAGACACCAAAACCAGTGTATTCTACAGATTGCAATAAATGTTTGCTAAATTTAGCAACCCACATAATTGTGTGGGTTCGGCCTTATCTTATACCATTGCACTATGGGCAAAAACGAGCCGAAAAAACGGATGCAATTAAGATATAGCCTGCAGGCTGATAACATGTAGATGATCTTATGTAAAATTTTCCGGAGAATCGCATGGTGCCCACCGCTTTCCTGTTTGTCATCGAGAAGTGCCTCATTTTGCTCATTTTCCCCTATTTTTAACATTTTTTACCCTTTTTGGACTATACCAAGCCAGGCTTTGAAAAAACAAAACATGGAAAACCTAATTATTTTGTGTAAAGAAGCCCACAGAATTGAATAAGGTTGACCCCGTTTAGTTTAGAGCGAGATCATCGCTTCGAGGCTCATAAACTTCAGCTTCTGAAGCAGCGGAATGGTCGCTACGTAGCTATGGAAATATGCGCAACTTTTTGCATGTTAAGTTTTTACTAATCTTAATACAACAGATATACCGGAACGTCCAGATTGGCTTAAAACATTCAAATGTTGATCCAAGAATTTGTCTTAGAAAATACCGTAGTTGAATACATCATTTGCCACACTTCTTTATTATTTTACAATTTATAAATGACCAGTTTTAGGATCTGGTAGTACTCTAAACGGAAGTTCCGTAGTGTGGAGCATGAACGAATACTCTACAGTATAATGTATTCATTCTTACTGACTCAAAATGAGATGGCAGCAGCAAATTTCGTTTTATTTCATCTATTACTTATGACGTGAAAAAGTAATCCCACTGCGATCTGGAATATCTCTGGGAAAATGGATCCAAAATTTGCTAATATATTTTTTCATTGAAGGTCAATCTAAGGTGGTTATTTGAAGACAAGTTGTATAAAAATCGATCAAAAAATAGTAAAGATAGAGCCAAAAGTGTAACGGCAAGTACACTAATTTTTGAAGTCCCGGCGGGAACGTAGAGGTAAAAGTAGGTATACAGTAAGGCCGAACCTACACAATTGTGTAGATATGAAAAACAATATGCATAAGTAAGTTGTATAAGTTATTTCGCGTAAATTTTTAATTGCATCAATTAGAAATACTTATTACCAATAATTTTTTATCTAAGCAATTTCGAAATACGGATCCAATAAGAAAATACGACAGATAAAACTTTTTGCTGTTTTCACAAGATTTTGAAGACTAGACATAAATTAATCCAAACACAAAAGAAAACTTCTTTTCAGCTATTTTCGATTTTTTTTACGAGTTACGATGTTTACACAAGAGATTGGCGCCATATATGTAAAAGTACGACGTTTAGAAAGGAAAGGAAAATTTTTTAAAAGTAGTCATGTCTCACCTACACAATTGTGAGGGCTCGGGCTTAAAGGGTTAAACCATTTTTTTCGCATTGTCAACAAGCCATTGCAGATGAGCAACACGGTTTTATCCACGAATCTACTTTGTTTTACAAACTATGTGACGGACATCTTTATTGGACGATCCCAAACAGATGCGGTATATACAGACCTGTGATTTACCTTCGACTAGGTTAATCACCGCATTGCAGTCGCTAAATTGGATCGATACGGTTTTTATGGCAATCCCCGCTACTTCCGAGATTGCGCAAGGCAGTCATCTGGGCCTACTAGTGTTTGTTCTGTATTTCAATGACATAATCCGCTCACTAAAATGTCCAATACACGCCTTTGCGGATGATTTGAAGCTATTCAATAGGATCCATAGCACTACTGACGCGCTATTTCTTCAACAACAACTTGATATGTTTGCTAACTGGTGCGAGGTAAATCGTATGCTGCTCAACCAAATGAAGTGCTCTATGATTACGTTTACAAGAAAAAATCAGCCGTTACGTTTCGACTATAATCTCAACGGAATTCCAATTCAACTAGTCGACCATGTCAAGGATCTCGGTGTGGTGTAAGATGTTAAACTAACCTTCAACTTGAAGGCTTCAAGCAGCAAATATCACTCATTGTTGCCAAAGCCTCTAGGCAGTTAGGCTTAATTCTCGGGTACTTTTTCATTTAGACGTATCTGCAAATGAGAGATTCTCTTCGTGTCTCCTCTCTTCCGCTTTTTACGGCGATACTAATGCATTGAAAACAAAATTTTCAAAACATTTGGCTAGCTAGTGACTCCGGCGACCGATTCATGCAAAGCTGATGTGTCAAAATGCATTATAATCGCCGTAAACGGCGGAAGAGAGGAGACACGAAGAGAGTCTCTCATTTGCAGATACGTCGAAATGAAAAAGTACCCGAGAATTATGCGAATGACTCGTGATTTCCGCAGTATCGAATGCTTAGTAACGCTTTACGGGTCGCTTATTCGGTCTTCATTAGAATATTGCTCTGCTGTATGGATTCCTCACTACAACAATGCCAATCAAAATCGGCGATGCATCGAAAGCATCCAGCGCCGATTCGTACGCTACGCGCTTCGAATGCTGCCTTGGAGACAGCCCATGAGGAATACACGATACGAAGATAGCTGCCAGTTCATTCGAATAGACACCCTCGAATTATGCCGAGAAACAGCGCGCGCCATAGTAGTTTCCGATATCCTGACTTTCAACATTGATTGCCCCAACATTCTTCGCCAGATCAATCTAAACGCACCATTAAAGGTCCAAACAGAATGCTGCGTCAACGCATCCGTCAACGTCAATTTGACAGTAAACCCTTGGGAAAACTGTCAGAATAACGCTGACGGACGCGTTGACGCCGCATTCTGTTTGGCCCTTAAGAGTGTTGTGAAGGATTCCTTTGCTTAACCTGCCTTTTCCCTGCGCCATCACTGATCTGCAACGTGCATTCAACCGAGTTTCAACAGCGTTTGACTTTTATTTGTCTCAGCAAGTGTTACGTTCTAAATTTGTCTCAATGTTTCGATGTTTACTGTATTAGTTATTAAGGGCCATTAGGGCATTGTTGCCTGTTGGTAAAGTTATAATAAAGTAAATAAAGTAAAATGAATCTGAATATTTCACTCTTTTCTTTCAACCATTCACTCAGACAATGGCACTCAGATGCAGTTTACATTATTCTTTGATCTAATGATCTGATATAGTCCTACGTCACCCTTTCGTACAACCCTTAGGGCGGTATATCTTGTAGTTTCTTGTAAGTGGGACAAACACCTTTCCTTCACTTCTCTGGTAGTTTTTCTTACTCCTAAATCCTTGAAATTATACAGATACATTGTCATTACTAGCGATTCTTGGTCATAATTTGCTACGATGAGGTAATTGGGCTTGTTAATGTTTCAAGTTTTTTCAATTGATGATTCATTTGGGTCAATTTGAATTTCGGAAATTGGATAGACGTTTTGGGAATGTTGTTCAGAATGTTTTTGGTTGACTGACTATTTGGACTTTAATTTTTTCACTCAATTCTCGTAGTAAGCGAGAAGCGGTTTGCTCAAGTGCAAGTGATCTACAAATCTAATCCTGACAGTCATCACATATTTGCGGTATTTCTTCTCAGCTTTCTGGCTACGCCTACGCAAATTCCATGAATAAAGCTAAGCTTACGGTTTTTTTTCGCACTTCCACAGATGGTAATGGTCGTGTTTTATTCCGCACTTCATAATTTCACGCACGACGCACGGTGCCTTTCAGCGAGGTAAAAAACAACGATAAAAATAATGTTTGCATAATGAAAAGGTGCCCACCTGCACACGCGTGTTGATGATATTTCAGATTAAAATACGCGGCTGCGGTGCAGCGATGCGAGTCAAACGTGGGACATACACGCGGTCGGACTGTTGGACTGTTACAGCAAATAACCGATACGCAAATGCAAAATTAGTGCACGTGCGGTATTTGCTAGCTACAACATGCTGACAGAGGCTTCTTCAGGTTTCTTCAATAACCATGTTCATTATGCTGTCAATTATATTTTAGAAACGAAAGTAGTTTTTCACTGCTTGTATAATCAATCTTTCTAGAACATCCAGGGAAAGCTCTCAACTAGGCCAAACTTGTCAGAAAGCAGGAAGCAAAAATTAAAATTTAGCTACTGGAGAATCGAAAAGAAGCATAATCAATTATGACTGCGGGGGAAAGAAATTAACAATTCAATTATTTGCTCCTTTTGCTTGATGATTCTGAATCGGACATCTTTCCGCCCGAAGATAATAATCATATTCATGGCACGTTCCGATGTACTGAGTACCAACACAGAAGTACAGTAGATAAAATGATTATAAAAAAATCCCATCTTGCTGACAGATGTGATAAAAAAGAAAGCTTGCAGCTCGAACGTTGTTGCTTTTGTAGCTGGAAGAGATTTTTTTCCAGAACTGGAAATCATTCTTTGCATATCACGTAGCATTCACAGACCGGCGGGCGGCAAAATGCTACTTTGCTACTACACATTTGAGAGCACAGGGCACAGGGTCTGCTGATGAGTATAGGTGGTAGGATAAAGTTTTGGCAGCCTCAATTTAACTTCCAAACACCTGTTATGGGAAACTTTTTTTTGCCGTGTGCCTGTTTCGATTTGCTGGTACGCACGGTCCAGCCGCTCAGCCGCACGCCCCCGACCCAACAGCTGGGAAGCTGAGGGAATACTGTTAATAATAGTTTTGGAACTATCTGTGGAAAAAGCTCAGGTATATCAGTGGATCTGATGGCGGTCGGTTCTTTAATCGAAATAAAAAAAAGTTGGAGGAAAATGTTTTGTTAAAGTTGATTTTCAAATACAGTTGAATTCAACAGGAGAAAACATTGATAAATCTAGAATTTTTTTTTAAATCCATGTTTTTTCTCTCTATCAGTGGTTGAACAAACAACAACCAAGCCGGAAAATTTCAAAAGACCGGCTTTCCCAAAAGGGCAATCTCCGAATCATAAACAGATTTCCAACGGAACGTTAAATTTACCGAAATGGGACTCTGATGTGAGTTGAGTAGCATCGATATTCACACATAGTGACTCACAGGAGATGCATTATTAAGCACCATTAAATGTTTCGCAAATTGGTGTTCCAGGACGACAAACCTCCGCTTGCCGTCCCACCGACAAGCTTAGGTATCGAGTAATTTTCGTGTTCTGGAAGTAATAAAACCGTAAGACAGACACCGGAAATGATTCATCTCATTCATGTGTGTATGGGCTGGTTCACTGCGTCGGAGACTTTCGTCGGTAGACATTTACGGTAGAAAGACATGGAAGAAAAAATCTTTATCCTGACATGGGTAATGTTGTCAGCTTAAAAACGGTATAAAGCGATTGTTGGGATGGGTAGGGCGGTGGAGGATACGAAAACTGAATTAAGAACTTGATGGTTGCTCTGTTCCGTTCTTGGAAGACAAATAATATGTGGTCTGGGAGTCGATCGGTGGGACGAACACTTCTCGAACGTTGTTGGCTTGCCGCTTGGCGATATGCAGTGAAACGGAAAAGTTTGGTGATGCAATGAATATTTAAATATGTTCCTGCTGTATCGAAATAGTCGCTTGCGAGACGGACTCGTGAGGTTGGATCGATCCGACGATTTTTTTTTTGTTACGTGAGGATTATAATTTGTCTGAAAATTTATGTGAATTTCAAAGAACTTTAACTACTGACTTAAATCTACTACTTAGTCTAATGTGGAGCATTTGCTTTTAAGGAACGACGTCCGACCGGTATAAATCTGCCAGACACTAACGTTACTTCACCAGAAAAGTGCAATCCACCGGTTTTAAAATTCGAATTTTCCCTGTAAGAGCCTGCAGCTTCGACTGCGACGAGTGTACTTGTGCTCGCAATTGAACTGCACAAACAACAAACCGGAGCCCATTATTTGGATACGCAATGTTAAACCCTCCTGCTGCTGCTGCTGCTTCTGAGTAGCAATTATTTCCAAAGTGGTTTCTACAAATACTATTATCTTCGCATATCCCGTGCGGTATCTCCGCGTCGCCGGCGTTGTTCGTCCTGCGTTGTTCATCGTAGTTTTCTAATCAGAGCATGAAGAGAATCGGTCCTGCCCGTACCCGTACGCCACTTGCACTGAGCTGCTCTACTCGTTTTGAGTGCATACTGTTCGTTTCGAGCACTTTATAATTGGTATGGTAAACTCATTGCTCGCTAGGAGTTGATTTTATTCCTGCCCGGCGCGCCGCCGGCGCTCAGCTCGACTTGGTCTCCAATCCTCTTCCCATCCTCGGGTTCGCTCGCCTAAAATAATCTACGTTAAAAGGTTCCCGTTGCCCGTGCCCGTAGTAGGTGCATGTATGACAATGGTTTAATTAAGAAAATTAGAATGTTCCTTTCCGTTCTGATACGGTGGAGTTTGCGGTAGAAGCAAGGATTCTTTCACATCCCAACCAATGACTGTAGCTGTAGCTGAAGTGAACCCATAATCGAACGTGCTCGGAATGCATCTTATGAAATTTTAAGTTACCGTTCCTTGGCAAAGTCGTTACATCCTCACCTCGGCCGGTGCTTATTGATTCGTGCATTATGCTGCAGTGCCACTCGCTTCTTGGTTAGACTATATAAACTGAGCTGCCATAACCGTTTCAACGAGGACAGTATGCCAGGTGGATAGATCTCACCTCAATGTCCTTCCCCGGCTAGCATGTACTTGCGGCGCCGGTTAATGGGCACCGAGGTGGCACTAGTACATGGGTAAGTTCGCAAATTGCTTCTCACATGCCATTCCTGCTTCTGGTTCAGTTCGAACCGACACGGGTTTCTTTGGCAGGAATTCCTGTCCTGCCACGGATCGACCACGTACTTCCGCGCGCGCGCTCACACGTACTCGAACCGAGCAAACTTTGGTGCATTGTTGGTTATTGAAACTTTTGCTTAAACGTGGGAAATACTCTCTATACAGATAAGGATTGGCCGGTGCGGCACCGCTTTTTAGGCCCGCGGATGCGGATGCTACACGGTGGGTTTGCCCGCCGGAGAATGCTTCGGTTACCGTAAATTTTCTGTTTGTTTCTATAAAACAATGCATTATCGTTTTTTCTGCTCATTCAGGAGTGGAAAATATGCACAGACGGTCCGCAGTTCGAAGTGGTAATTTGGGAAAGTTTCAAAGGTGTGCACATAAACAGAAGAACTCATTGAGGTTTTTCCGTATCTCGAGCGAAAGGGTTCTTCATAGGTTATTAATGCTTTCCGGGGTGTCTAAGCTTTTTTTCTGATTAAGTTGCTAATAGGCTTTTAGTTAGCTCCGTACTTTCGCCGAAAATCGTACCTCTGTTCCGGTGTGTTGAATAGCGCGTACCACCGAAAACAACGACCAAAATTTCCTCCAGATTGTGCCGGGAGTGGAAACTTGGTTAACTGTTTTTGACTGCTTCGAACTGACGAAAATAAATTTGTTAGGTGGGATGTTGGAAATTAGTGGCAAAGTTTGTCATGTTGCTGAAGTTGAATGCCGCACCGTTCTTCGCCCGGAATCGACGGCATGATAGCGGAAATTAAAGTGATAATGGGAATACCGGAGAGGAAAGTACTTTGCTTGAACTTTTTGATTGTTGATATATTCAGCGCGCGTATTTGCAGATGTGAAGTTCAAATTGCTTACAGCGAAACTTCAACTCCGTCATACCATTTTGGGTAAGCAAACTGGTTAAAGTTTTTTTTTAAGTGTGTTGTTACGTTATAGCGCGAGAAAGTTAAACAGTATAACACCTCAATGACAGATTGAATTGCATAATCGATTCGGTAGATTCTTTTTGTTATCTCGCATTCGGTAACTTGTTGCTTTACCTGGAGTTTCGAGTAAAAACCAAATTGTCTTAAAACCGATTAAGTTTATCCAACTGTGCCATCAAGAATATAATTCCATTAGCAACATTGAGTGGTTCGACTTGCTAAAGGACATCGACCATCGACGTCGACAAAAAAGACAGACACTAATAGAAAAGCAAAGGCAGCCAACCTTAAAGTTCATTCGAAACAGGGATTCAAAGAAATGTTCGAAAAAGTTCCACGAAAATTTCCTGGGGAAATACAAATGCATCATTATAGATGATGAAACGTACTGCAAGACCGCATTCGGCAAATTCCTGAATACATGTTTTATACCTCGTTCGATCGGCAAACCAAAAGTACGTTCGCAAATGCTTCAATTTTATCTCATCAAACAGAAAATTTATTTATTTTACTAATACTAATACTAATTACTTATGGTTTATGGTTTATGGTTTAAGGTACTTTTATGGTTTACATTCAAACTTGAAACACTTTTGCCTTACATTTCGAACACGCGCATTATTTTAGTTCATATATTTTTATTGCCTGTGTTATACTTCAACAAAAGTTTAGAAATTGTCCGTCAAACACTAAACTATTTCAACTAGTCCAACCGTCCGACCGTATGGACATTGTTGACTCGCATCGCTGCACCGCAGCCGTCACATATATTAACATGAAATACTGTTAACACACGTGTGCAAGTGGGCACCTTTTCATTGTACAAACATTATTTTTATCGTCGATTTTTCACCTAGCTGAAAGGGACCGTCATCACGCGTGAAATTATGAAGTGTGGTATGAAAAAAAAAAACGACAATTACCCTCTGTGGAAGTGCGAAGGGAACCGTGGGCTTGTTAGCTTTATTCATGGAATTTGCGTAGGCATAGCCAGAAACACAGGGAAGAAATACCGCGAATGTGTGCTGACTGCCAGGAACAGATTTGCACAGACCGCTTCTTGCATCTGAACAAACTCATTCACCAACAGCAGCTAAAAATCAGCGGAAATATTAAAGGGCAAGTAGAATTAAATCGTACCTTAACCAGTCAACTTAAAACATTTTGACCATCATTTTCTAAACACCTTTGCAATCTCCTAAACTGAAAGTGACACAATTTACTCATCGCTTGTAGCCTCAGTAATCAAAAAACTGTCTTATTGCGTTAAAACAAAAGTTTTTAAGGTGACGTGGTCGTCGTTTTTTTTTAAATTAATACAAAATTTCCAGATTTTGATGTTTTGATTTCTTTATTTTAAAATTCATGACTTAGTCTTAACGAACTAAGTTATAATAGACTAAAGATTGTAATCATTCGCTTAAATTTATGCAAAGGTTCACCAAATTCAAAATATTTTACAACACGACTAAACGTTGTAGTACACGATATAATCGGTTCATTGCGGCCGCAGCGAGTGAAAGCGGTTGGTCAGCAGTGAAGATGGTCCTTTGTACTGCATGAAAATTCACCAAAGAAAGTAATTGTGGCGAGTTAATCATCGCTCACGATTACTTCAAATAATTTGAAGGCAGCGGGCACACTGGTAGCTGCAAATCAATCTTGCGGTAATTTAACTCTTCCAATTTCTTGCCAAGACCAAGATGATTACGCTGCACATTAACTAGAGACAGATTAAAAAAATCCATGCCGTCTGTTAGTGCTGCATTCGCTATCGAAAGCAGCACTGAATCAATATATACCGTATTACACCGATACATGTTTTCCAAGCCACGTATCGCCACGTATTGTAGTCACCACAATCAATCACGGTACTATCATCAGAATTTTTCTCCTAATAATCCTACACAGCAGCAATGTGCGCGTCGGTAATTGCCACATGTTTGCTTTTATCCGGCGGTATATACACAGTCTTCTGTATTTAGCAAAATTTTTGAATCTTAATCCGCAAAGCAACTAATAAGTGACACAAGCAGCACTGCTTCAGTTTCAAACTGGCTTCAGTCAGCGTCAGCGAAACTTTTCATTTGTACTTTTCTACCAAATATTCAGAAGAAGGCCAGCAACTTTGAATTCAAATAAATTGAATTTAAGTAACATTTCCTACAATGCAATGCAAATTAAAGATAATCTAGCCAATGTCGACAAATCGTGCCTGACTTTCTGCCGTCATCAATTGAAACAGCCACCAACTTCAACTGAAGTTTGCTTGAAACGTTCTGTTCAACAAATGAAGCAAGTCACTTCATGTATGAAGCGAAGGTAAGAGAAAGTCAGTTTCATTTATTTGTTTCGACGATGCCGGGCTCTGCTCAGAATAATGAGGAACCTTAGGATAAGAAGAAAAGTCACTCTTGCCATAAATTCAGACTTTAGTTCCCAGGAAATAAAAACTACTAAACATTGAGAATTTAAACACGCTTGGGCAACGATTGTGGGAAGGTAAATATTTTCTTCTCTGTGTATTTTCTGACCGAATATGCTCACTATATACATACTATACAGGGTGTAAGGTAGCTTAGTGCAAATATTTCAGGGGGTGATAGAGGATCATATTTGATGAAAAAAATCCTTCCATGCATATGGCCAAATCTCAATCGTTACAGAGTTATTGAACATTTTCATAGAAAATTTTGTATTGAAAATTACGTTTAAACCTCCCACTTTATGCGATTTAGTAACTTTTAAGTTTTGCTTCTTAAAGCTTCTTTAAGCTTTGAAACAAGTGTTTTTCAAGGCATTTTTATCGAATTTCTACTAAAAATATGTGATAAAACTGATTGTTGTTATTCACCAGTCCACAGCTCTAGCACCGTTCTACAATTAGTTCTTTGACGTAAAACTTCCATCTCTTTTTGTTTCGTTGCAATTTTATTTTAAACGTATGTTTTTGAGTGTTGAATTAGTGCCTGAAAACGGCTCGAACTCATACATTACGCATAGCACACTAGATTAACGCGTGCGAGGAACACCGTTAGACGCATATGGAAAACAGAAACTGACTTCTCGGGTCTCTCTGGGACGTTTCTGGAAACGATAACAGTAATAAAATTTGTTCTCTGGCACCACTCGCGGACATTCACCTTTGTTATGGCTTCGCTAATTGTGTAGCAACGACAGCCCAGCAGGAGTATGGTTGTCGATTTTCGTCAGCTGATCGTCGGCTACCTAATGCAATTCAGTGAACATAAATTCAGAAGTGTTCGTTTTGTTGCACAATGATTTTAATTCAGAGACGTCTACGACAACGCACCGTCGCTTCCGAGAAGGAACGTTGTTTTCAACGAGGCTTTGAAGTAAGCCTCAGCCTCATAAGCAAGTGGCGTCAGCAATTGACCATAAAATTTTGCGAATTGTGAGAGATCATGTCAAGACAAGCACGAGGCAAATTGCGGCACAGTCCCTTGTCACCATGAAGGTGTGGAACCTATTGTTCCACAAGCATCCTTATCAACACTGCAGGTTCAAGAGCTGCTGCTAGCGAATAAACCTAAACGGCTTGAGTTTTGCAGGATTATGCAAGCAAAAGTGGCGGCGAACCCCCAATTTATGAAAAACATTGCTGTTGTTTTACATACGTGTCAGAATATGTTCATCGCACGCGGTAATCTAGTGTGACATGCGTGATGTATGAATTCTTGCAGTTTTCAGATACTAATTCAACACACAAAACCATACGTTTAAAATAAAATTGCAACGAAACAAAAAGAGATAGAAGTTTTACGTCAAAGAACGAATTGTAGAACGGTACTAGAGCTTCAAATTGGTGAAAAACAGCAATCAGTTTTATCACACATCTTTAGGAAAATTCGATAAAAATTCCTTGAGAAACACTTATATCAAAGCTTTTTGCTTCTGAGAAGCTACTAAATCTTATAAAATGGAAGGTTTAAACGCAATTTTCAATTCAAAATTTTTTCAGCTTTCGAATGAAAGTAACAAAATTGAGCTAGTCAGCATAGTTTTTGTACCAGAGCTAATTTAAAGAAAACAGAACCAAAAATTAAAAATGTTCAATAACTCTGTAACGATTGAGATTTGGCCACTTGCGTAGAAGGATTTTTTTCGTCAAATATCATCCTTTATCACCCCCTGAAATATTTGCACTAAACTACCTAACACCCTGTATACCCTGTATGTATATACTAATATATACAGATTATAGAGATTTCGTTTTGCCAGTCCTGTATGGTTTAAAGGGCAACCACAACAGTTGGTTCACGTTTTAACCGAAAAATGGTTCAAGGGTTATGCAATACCTACGAACTATGGAATCTAATGGAAAGTTGGGTTCAAATCCAGTTATAAATGGCTCACGTTATAACCTGCTTCAACCCGCGGATCCCTTAGCTTGGGTAGAGGAAACGAACTACGAATCTAGTAGGTGTTGCTTCATTGACCCTCCCGTACCTAATTTTTAGCTCCTATCTCTTACTCCTATAAATGACTCATATGAATGAATTTTCTCATAGCGAATAAACTTTTTTTTTAATTTGCTATGACAATGACGCTTCTAAAAAATTATGTTTCAACCAAAATTTGTATTTGTATCGTTTTAAAACTATTTTAACGGACGAGCAGTATAGATATTGTGTCTCCCAATTCCGTACACTTCTTATAGATCGTAAAATAAACGAATTATTGGTCTACATTTCTACCGCTTAGTTGGTTTCGAGGTACGATGCTGGTCTAACAAACCAGTCGTCGTATGTTCGAATGTCGGCTAGGCGGAGCTGCTAGATAGATTTAGTAGGATTGGTTTACTAACTCCGTAACTGTCCTGTACTCTAATAGCCGGCTGTGAAGTCTGTTGATAAAAAAGGGACAAGTCTTAGAAAAGGTGTACATTTCTGGAATATACTTGCATAAATGTTTAATGTCTTTGTGTTTGCGGACCATGGACCAGGTAAAGCAGGTTGACGTAGTTTATACTGACTTGAAGGGATCATTTGACCGAGTCGATTATGATATTTTGTTACCTAAACTTGATAAACCCGGAGCTTCAGCAACTTTTGCAACAAAGCTTGCCTCTTATCTGACAACTTTATCTGACTAGTTCGGAAATTGCTCAGGAGTACCTCAGGGTAGCACTCTAGATCCTTTACTGTTTACGCTGTTTATACATAATTTACCCCGAATACTGATCAACACATTTGCGTAGTGATGCGACAGATATTAGTTTCTACTGCAAAAAGCAAACAATGATCGATGACTACTACAAAATTTTTGCTAGCATCTGCATCATAGTAGGCACAAATCTTCCACATGATTGTGAGGAACGTGCTGCTCGAGCCAAAGATGAACCTTCCAACATCATTATTACATAATAATTAGCAAATCTAACCACCAACTCGGGCTCATCATGAGGATTAAAAAGGAGCTTAGCAACCCAGGTACATTGCTAGCCCTTCATTGCTCACTCATGTGATAAACAGTGGAAACAAGCTGTGTTGCATGGGATCCACAGTTCGAGTTTTGGTCTAGGGCCTAGAATCTAGGCAAATTGTTAGCATTCAAAAACGCTTCGTCCACTACGGCATACACTACGTATGCCGCACATTACCGTGGAGAAATACGAATGGTTTGCCACCTTATGAGGGACTTTATTCATTAATCGGTCTTACTCCGCTTGGTCGGCTATCAAGCAAACAAAACAAATTTCTACTTTTCGTAAATGTTTTGACGTGTAACTCCATATAATGTTAATTCTTTCAACTTTTCAACTTCAAGTCTAGCGCAAAGGGCTTTCCCCTAAGCAAAAACTTCATGATTGACCGTTAAGAATAATTTTCAATAAATTATTAGCGCCGTACTACCGTATAGGTGTAAACTCTCTAGACACTACTTCCAAGCTTTTCGAAATATTAATAGGGAAAATTAGGATCCATCTATCTTCCCAGGTAGAGTCAAAAAACTACTAATTTGACATAGTTCACCTCACACTACATCGAGTCGATCATTTAATTTTAGTGGTAAAGGTTATTTGACTGGGTGCTTCATTCTACTTCATTGAGTGGCTTAGAGCAATATATTGTTTTTATCTTTAAATGTTGTAAGAGTGATACGTGTTTGTGTCTTGTCCACCAATTTTATTATTGTGGTGCTCTTACGGTGGCGCGAAAGCAAGAAAAAGTAGAGCATATCTGATTGACCGTTCTCTTACAATGGAGATCAGAAATAATGAATCAGTTAATCATGTGTACCCCAAGGAAGCAATCTCGGACCGCTGCTATTCTCTATATTTTTCAACTATCTCTGTTTTATCAGCACACCAGGATGCAGACTACCAAGTACGAAAAACCTCAAACTGTTGCTTGTAATACGCTCCACTGTATGTACTGAACTCCTCTTTAGTTCACTCTGCGTTAAGAGCAATATTGCTAAATTTCATCGCGACGACTGCTCAATGTCACCTCATTATCAATTTAAATCTTGATAGTTGGTAAGTCTGCCTTGTTCTATTCGCTCGTGAAGAGGATAAGACGCAAAAGCTGGTAAGATAAATATAAAAGAAAAATAAGATACAACCAAGCTTGCCTGGTATGGTACGGTTCAGAGAGGGGTACAAATCTTCCACGCAATTGTGGAGGAACATGCTGCTTGAGCCAAAAATGCTGATAAAGAGAATAAGTATGCAGGCTTGCAGAGGTTGAAACAGAGCTGCATTAAGTAATTTCAAAAAAGCAAAGCCTTGGGCTTGACCGTCTTTCTTAGACTTGACCCTTCTTTTTCTACAGACTTCGCGGCCGGCTGTTAGAGTACAGGACATTTATGGGGCTAGTGCAAAAATCTACCCCTAGCCGTGATTCGAACAAACGGCGACTTTTTTTAGACCAGCGTCGTACTTGAGGCTAACTAAGTGGGAATAACATTGCAAGAGCTGTTGCACATTTACCTCGGTGGTGCCATCACTCGCTCATGTATTCACAGGAATGAAGCAGAAGCGAAAAGCAGTATGTAGCAAAACTGGTTTTGTCCATCAAAAGCCCCTGCAAAACGGAATAGTAAATGGCAAGCCAAGTTTGTGGAATAAATAAAAGGGGAAAAAATCAGAACAAAACAGTCCTTTTCAGGGGAACAATTCAAAATTAAAAAAAAATTGTTAATGGAGCAGAAAATTTGTCCAATGATCCTTGGATTCTGTATTTAGAGGATGAATTGCATCTTTATTCGCAGCCCCACGTTAAGGCTGTTGTCGCATCTTCTGTTTCTAAATTTTTGAAATTCATAAGCTTTAACTCTTTAACCTTCTGCGGCGGAGGTTGTAATGTGGCACTACAGCGGTTTTATTGCATCCAATAGATTGCTAAATATATGTTCACAATTCTAAAATAATTAAGATCTGAATACAGTAATGTTCCGATTTTGTCAGCCCCATGTTGAATTTTGGGCTGACAAAATGGGGAAACTGACAACATCGGGAAATTTTTTTTTTTCGAAAGTTTTTGAGAGGGAAAATTTGGTTTTAGGTTTATGGAACCTTTGGAAGAGTTTCTTAAAATAAAAGTTTTATCGCCCAGCGGAATTCAAATATTAATTAATCGCCCTAAAAGTGCAATAAAAAATTTATTTTTCTTCAGTTTCAATATAACACATTGGTGTGTTCTGCAAAGTTTTACAATATATTATTACAAGAAATTTTGCTGAAGACTGTAACCTGCTATCTCTATAGCAACAATAGAAAAATCCTATTTCTCATGAATGAAAAATCGTTAAAATCAGTTTTTCTATTTTTGCTGTATTTGTAGTTGTTATAAGACTTTTTTTTGTTCTACAAAGTTGTGCAAATAGTAAGAATACACAATATTGCTGAATATAGTATACCTCTATCTTTGCTTGTTTAGGAACTATAGAACTTTTATTATAAAAATACCCTGATTTTGACCCCGGATTACTCGCAAGAAGGCATCATTTTATTCGAAAACTCAAAACAAATCAAAAAATGACAAAATCGGAACATTACTGTATACATAATTCAATAATAAGTTGAGTTTAGTTTAGGTGTCCAGCAGACTACCACGTCAGCATTATCGTTAAGATTAAAGCACCTCAGCTGCAGAAGGTTGAAAATTCTGCACTCTAGTTTGAAGAAAGTTCCTACTTCATTTCAAGTTTTTGTTCTCGTTTTATTTTGACATTCTTTTAATCTTTATAACTTTTGTCTCATTTTTCTTGGCGGATGGTTGGTTGGCCAAAAAGATCCCAAAATTCCACGCAAATTGGCAAACGAGTATAGGTAATAGACTGCCGAAAGAAAACAACATTCAAAAATGCGGTGCTCCTGCGCAATTTTCCAATTTTCTTGCACATAGCTTATTTTAAAATTCATAACTCATGAAGCAACCATCGTAGAATAGAAAAATTATAGAAAGATAGGCAAGTTTTACCCAAAATTCAGTAAAAATAATAACTAGAAAAAGTTTTTAACAATTTTTCCACTTATGTTGTACCTCGTGACAAAAAGTAAAAGCTACATCAGTGTATTACTCCTAGAGATGTCTAATGAATAGATGAACGTCATCAGTATTCATTTAGATGTTTGAGAACTAAGCTCTCTAGTCAATATTTGTGCAAAATCATTCATGTTGAAGCAGAAAAACAACGGTCCGAGAACAAACCCTTGCGGTACAGAAGATGTCCAATCGGCACAGCAGCGAGCAGTGTGGCGCTTATTGTCTGCCGTATAGGTATGTATACACAGAACCGTAGCATGCCCTTTTGGCACCCTTAAATACCCGATTTAACGCCCTCTCGTTTCTTAATTCAGTGTTCTTGCCAAGTTTATCGTTTTTACGGGTTATACACTCATGCCTGATTCGTCAAGCGACCTTTATTCAGTACTTCACTATACTTCTTGCTAGTACCTAACTAAAGTTTAGGTTTTACGCACGCTTCGACGCTGTGTATATACCACATGCACAACCGCAGAGGAAAAGTTAAATGGAGATTCCATTTCTAAAATGGAATGGGAAGAAAATCTTCCACTCATACACGTAAAATACTCAAAGTTCAGAAATATTTATTCTTTTTTTGCTGCTTCGTAGAATTTCAGAATGTAAACAATCCGAAAAAAATTACAAAAATTATAAATTCAACTAGCATGAATCACAAAATATTCACTTTATGCATAACTGTTTATCCACAAATGATTTCGATTTGCGTTAGTGATTTCGTAGTGTAGTTCGCTTTACTTTAAGTAGGAGTAAGAATAGCATTTAGAATGATTTAGGTGAAAGCGCAATTTTACTCTTCAAAAATTGGCTCAATCATAAAGCAATTTCCAACATTTTTGCAAAAAGGTTTTATAGGGATATACGTAATGTATACTGTTTCGTTTTTCGTTCAAACTTGATTGCCTCTTCATAACAAGTTAAGCCGTTAAGTGATTCTTCTAGCATAAGCTTCCAAAGAACAGTTAAGAAATCAATTCAATTCATCTATAAAACCACTCTGCTGGAGGGTTGTTTTAACTTCACTTTCCGTTGCTCAAAAACAATTTTTTGTGCGTCTGCATTTTATTACCTTTTTCTTGGCGTCTTCGGTTTGATCAAACAGTTAATAAAATACTAGGAATCAAAATAATACTTTCGATCTAGTCTGTCTTTCATTTAGCTAAGTTATTTCACGTAGGATGTTGCTTCATTCTTCGGCGCAGCACATCATCACTTCTGAAAAAGGCGTTTGCATATCTTTCATCAGGGCCCTACTGATTCGAGAGTAGGTACCTACTTTTTCTCGTTTCACACTTCAACGACCGTTTGAACCTTCCCCCTCCTTCGATTTGCTTGCTCGTTGCTCGCCCAGTCAGCGTAAGAAACTCATTGAATTTAACGGCAGCTTGCGCGAAAATTAAGCCTACCATCAAAGAGCCGGCGCGCACGTAAAACCAGCCTAAGAAGAATGTTTACTACGGAAAAACATCTTCAAAGAATCTAATTATCGGAAAAGCTTTTCCTATTGGACTATTAACTTATTGGCCAGACAGCGGTATCATTTTTCGTCCTCCGTGACAAAATCGTCTTCCAGGTAATCATTTTGGTTTGTCATTTGAATCTTTTCTCTCTCCCCCCCACCCAGTTCAGGGGGGGCGTGAAGGGATATAATATTCCCAAAACCGCAATAATGGTCGATGTCGATTGTGGAATATTTCCACTTCGTTTTCTATTCGTTACAGATTAGAAGAAGGTTCTATTCGACTTTTCCTAGAAGCAATATGGTTTGACAGGGAAGCGATTGTTCAACAACAAATCAGTTTCACTTTTCCGCCACTCGTTTGTCGTTGACCAAGCGTCTCCACCAATTTTGATTACTTTGGAGACGGATTATTATTTACCTTTTGCTTGGTAGTATTGGAAGTGAATCTAATACAGCCCACGCATAAAATGAAAATTACGAATCATTTAATCTGAAAGTGGAGAAGGTAATAATTCATGGCAAATAATGTTAGAAACTGTTGTGTTTTCGCAGCTTCGTTTAGAGCAAACTGCAGAAGCCAGTCTTGATTATGAAATGCAAATGTGTATTCCCTTGGTTATCATAGAATGATGAAAGTAGGTTCAAATAACAATAGATTTATCACTGTCAGCACGATCTTTCCAGCAACCTACTTTCTTCTACCAGGAAACACCCACAACAACGCCCAGACTTTTCCACCAATACAAACTAATTTACATAAAATGGGAAATCTCATCAATGCTGTGTACACTCCCTGCTGGCAACACAACAACAATAATAATAATAATCTGACACCAAATCCCTGACAAAAGCAAATATTATTGTTTGTCACAAGATTCCTACGAGATAGTGTCAGAGTGTCAAATGTTTGCTTTGCACAATGCCCAAAGCACGCTGGGCTTGCATCAGCCAGCCAGTGAGTGAGGCCGTACCAACCTACCTTTTCTTCGATGACGGCCGGTGTTCTGCAGGTTGTTATCCAGGAAGTATCCATCCAGTGAGTTGAACAGTGCCAACAGATACACTAGCATAAGCTTTTCCAGCCACATTTTCCCCTGTTCGTCGTTTCACCGCGCCACCTTGTTTTGTTCACTACGTTTTGCGTTTTTTTTTCTCTTCTCGCTTCCTATAAGGACGGCTCGGCCTCAAAGCAATTCTTTGATTTCGAAACCCACGGATGCGAACATTTTATCTTCAACCACTCGCTTCATGTCGTTCTTCAAAACACCCGGTGTAAAGCATTATCGGGGCCCGCACTCACATTCCGTTCGTTACTAAGCATTCGGTTTTTTTTTAATCCACATCCGTTTTTATGACTTCCTTCCTTTTCCGACTTGCCGTGCGCTGCCGTGCAGCGTGCAATGACAGACCGAGGAATTTTTTTCTTTACTTTTTTTGCACCACTTTATTTCTCGATCCGAACACGAGAAAAACTCACGAGGCGAAAGTTGGAAACAATTCAACTTTTACGGTTATTGCAATACGACAGCAGACGGTTTTCCGCCTTTATGCGGATGTTATACTATGCTCATCCTTCTTCACTTCTTCTGCATTCCGGCAAACCGGCCACCGGAGAGATCGCACTTTCACGCGGCGGCAAAACGTTACGCAGCACTCAACTCAAACAGCATTTTCCGAAAATCCCTAGAAATGTGGGAAAACGGCCCCGCGAGGAAAGTGTTTAGCATATAAATGAACGATTAATTTATGGTTATGTCCTGCTGCTGCTGCTGCTACGACTGCTGGTCCGCAAACTGGGTGCGACCGTCAGGTCAGAGTCTCGTGATTAGCCAAAGTTCCCGGGGAGAAAAATGAAGCCAGCACTTAGGCTTTATACGTTTTTTCACACCACGGCAAAGGCTCCTGCAAAGTAATGATTCTATTCGGCGAACCTGTCGCGTTCGGTCCGCGCGTGGGGTGCGATGTAAATTGTAATCCTGATTACATGCTGTTTGCCCAAGCTGATCCCGATTAAGTTGTGTGCCCGACGGTATGCTTCGTCGGAATCCGTTGGAGGAATTACTTTTCAAATGCTGCCCCAGCACCAGGGGAGGGTCGAAGACTGAGAGGGACAGACGGAGCGGTGAATGAAAGTGCGACAAATGCGACGGCAGCGGCGGAGATCGTTAGATTTGAGATAATTCCGAAGCCTACTCGCAATTTATCCTCGGAATGTTTAAGCGAGATTTTCGTCGGTAAGATTAAGTTTTATGTCTACTGAGCTGTAACCTACTTCTTTTCTTCAATGTTTTAAACACTGTCATTCAGCGGTATTTAGAGGAAGAATTTCAATATAAACATTTTTGCACAGCATAACAGCTCACTTTAACTATTCAATTAACCTAAACTCGAAGCGCTAGTTTTCAGCTAACATTTTAACTGCATTAACTCGAACATATTCAGTGACGTATTGGAAGCAACTTTTTTCCCGTTCACCCCACACTCCAAACTATTGATCTTTTTTTTAAGTTTGATTCAAACCGGGAAACCCTTCGAGTATCGAACATCCGAACATCGTCGCAATCACCCGGATATTCCCAACGGAGGAGGTTACCTGGGGCTACACCGCAATCGAACCATTGCTCCGACCTCAGCGGAAAGAACAACAACACACAACCGATGGAATGACAGTCCGGACGTCTCACCCAACAACGGTGTGTCCCCCGCCCGTGTGCACTGAATCGACGACCAGATTCTGCTCTTCTCAGGGAACAGGGAGCGAACGCTGGCTGGCTGGCTGGCCTCGGGTTGAGTTGAAATTCGCACTCGCGGCTCCGGGGCAGTGGAAAAGTCCCAACCGAACGCATTGGATTCGCACCAGTGACTAAAACCGTCCTCGGTTTCTCGGCTGTCCTGCTGATTTTGCATTCCCACAAAACACACGTGAGTCGGAGATCGCAGTGCTCGAATGCGGCGCAGTGCGCATGAGCCGTACGCGGGCTGCTCGAATTTTGAGCTACAGTCCCATCTGCCATCCTGCCTGAATGGATGACGTTGACGAACGTGTGGCCCACAAGCTACCTGACCATCGACAAGGTAGCACTCGGGATGAAACAGGAACCGTTGTCAGTCCAAATGCATCCTGATTTACGTAACCACCAAGTGAGAACAACATGTTGACCTGAGAGGATAAAAAATTCGATTGATAGTGGAAAGAGGAAAAAAAGGAAAACCAATTACTTTCTGCCGGCAAAGCAGCGAAGCCGTGCCAACCGTATAAGTTACACAGCCAGCCAGCTAGTCAGCCTAACCACTAGTAAATATTGTGATTGGTTGGTCGGTGCAAAAGCAACAACAGAAAAAAAACTATTGCTCTGTTTACCAGGCATCCCGACAGACATCCGAAAGCTAACCGTATTTGGACGAGGGAAAAACATTCGATAGACTAGCACGGGCGACCGAATTCAAATATTTCTGGTTGTTTGCTTATTTTGTGTTCAGTCTTTCCGGGAGTTATAAATCGGATGGATGATTTCTCCAGCCAATAACTGTTTGGACACACGAAAAATATTTGCAGTTATTCGAGATTCTATCGTAGGCAAAACTGGAACGATTTATCAGCATGTTTTCCTATCAACGCACAATAAACAATAGAGAAATCAGAGAAAGAAAAAATAAGCTCGTGATTGTATGTTACTTGATGAATGGCATCCAATTTTACATACTGAACAAAGAAAGTCGAGCAAATTCTGTTCTATTTTTGTTCATTTTTTGTTCATTGAGCTATAATTTTGTCTACCGAAAATCACGTCAAGTTGGGTTATGGGTTCAACAAATTCAAGGTCTAATTAAAATTATAGTTTAGGTCATTACCAGTATTTTATTTTGTCCTTCCGGTGTTGGAGCACTGAAAGGAGGGGAGGGGGGCGAAAAAAAACTAAGAAATTTTTTTAATCGGGCAAAAAAATGCATTTTTACTTTAAGTTTAAACGTGAAAACCAAATCAACTCTTTTTATTTACGTACACGTTATTATTTTACGTGCAAAGTCCTACAAAAATGATAGAAAAAAATTTCTGCCGGCTTCGGAAATTTGATTGGAATTCAATTCGATTAGAAATGTTAACTCCACTCGTGCACTCATTTTTCGAGTTTTTTAGGCTGCAGAGCCCAACGGCAATTGATTTTATGACGTAGATCATGCAAATTATTTTTTTTGCCCCCCGATTTTTCAAGCCAATTTCCAAGGAGGGGGGGAGGTGACCAAAACTTTAAAAATAATTTGCTATGGCCTTATTATTTTATCCACAAAATATATATGTTCGTATGCTATAACTCGGAAGCGTTCTGCATCAAACTTGCCATACGTGTCCCATAACATATTGGAATAATTATAGAGAAATTGACAAAAGAGCCCTAACAAAGCGGGGAAGGTCCAAATAAGATAAAAAGGGCTTTCATTTTAGCGCATTAAGCAATTTCCGTAATGAAAACAGATGAGTAGATTTATACAAATTATCAAATTTCATAACATTTGGTACACACACATACAGTACATGGATTTATTATTGACAGGGCCGCACAGTGGGACGGATTAAAAAGAATACGGACATCGATATTTGTGACGAAACTACTAAAGATATCAACTAAATGTCTTCTGCAAAGTTTCTTCGCATTATAAGAACTTTTTTATGGTGTTGGAAAATTTGGGATTAAGGGGATACCACAACAGATAGAAAAAATAACTTTTTAGTTTTAAGCTTAACGTCTTCGATTGGTAAGAAATATTTGTAGACATTATTATTTTAAGCAACTTCACTGAAGAAAGAAAGTGGCTATCTCTTAAGGGAAAAAAGTTACGGAGCGAATCTTGCGGGTACCCCCTTAATATTGGTTTTTTTACATAGCTCTTTTATTTCAAGTCTTATAAACAAGAAATGTTCTGCAAAGTTGTAGACAATGCTAATTTGCATATTTTTGTAAAATATTTGGAAATTCTACAATTGCCGGTTTTCAATTTGTTGAAATTTTTTGCTTTTTTATTTGCAAACTTTAAGGTGATGTATCTTGAGTAGTAGCAGAATGTAGCAGCTGACTTAT
This sequence comes from Sabethes cyaneus, assembly GCF_943734655.1. Classification (NCBI taxonomy): domain Eukaryota; kingdom Metazoa; phylum Arthropoda; class Insecta; order Diptera; family Culicidae; genus Sabethes; species Sabethes cyaneus. The sequence goes on from NC_071354.1 coordinate 233,162,967, forward strand.
AATGTTTTTGCAACATCCACTCTTTATGTATAAGAGCATGTATAAATGACAGTGGGATCTCATGGGCCAAATGAGTAAACTGCATTTTAGTTTATCAGTTTTACAGTACAAAAGAACGTTTAAAGTCGTACAAATCTCATGTTACCTTAAATTAGCTGATTTCTTTTACTAAACATGTCTTATATATACACAAACATAAAAACAAATTAAGGCACGAATGCCATAACCAGGGTGAAAGTAAAGTAAAGCCTAGATGCTATTTTCGAAACTTGGCACTTTGTTTTTTATTACGACAGACTTCACAGCCAGTTGTAGGAATTCAGGACAATTGTAGGGATAGTGCTGCGATTCTATCGCAGCATCTACCAGTCAAGATTCGAACAGGCGACAAGTTGTTAGGTACATATTATTTACTTTGATTCTCTAACAGGTAACATCGAAAAAAACCGTACGTTCGAGCTAATGACTTTTTTTCCACGATTCCCATGTCTCCAGCGGTATATCTAAATATTTTTTAAAAATCAAATGTATTACAAAATTTAAATAAAGCATATGAACAACTCACAAAAATGATGAGGTCGATTAATTTGTTCTAAATGATCTTTTCTCTAAAAGTAAAAATGACGGAATAATCTTTTTACAATTCTCATGAATTCTTGGTTTTGAAAGATGAAAACTCTCGAACGCATGGTCAGAATGTTGTAATGTTGTTTCCAAAATGCCAAGAAGTCTATTGTAAACAAACTTTTTATATTGTTCGTTCAAAACAAATTTCATAAGTTGCTCTAAGGATCTAGGTCAGCAGGCGGTCTTTCTCGTTGGAGGGTTAAATCTTCAAAACTGAAAAACTTAAATGCAATTTACTCATTTGGCCCATGAGATCCCATTGTCATTTATACATGCTCTTATACATAAAGAGTGGATGTTGCAAAAACATTATAAGTCAGCTGCTACATTCTGCTACTACTCAAGAAACATCCCCTTAAAGCTTGCAATGAAAAAAGCAAAAAATTTAAATAACTTGAAACCCGGCATTTGTAGAGTTTCCACATATTTTACAAAAATATGAAAATTAGTATTGTCTACAAATTTGCAGAACATTTCATGTTTATAAGAGTTGAAATAAAAGAGCTATGTGAAAAATACCAATATTAAGGGGGTACCCGCAAGTTTCGCTCCGTAACTTTTTTCCCTTAAGAGATAGCCACTTTCTTTCTTCAGTGAAGTTTCTCAAAACAATATTACCTACAAATGTTTCTCACCAATCGAAGACGGTAAGCTTGAAACTAAAAAGTTATTTTTTCTATCTGTTGTGGTATCCCCTTAATCCCAAATTTTACAATACTATTATAAAGTTCTTATAAATCGAAGAAACATTGCAGAAGACAGTAAGTTGATATCTTTGGTAGTTTCATCGCAAATATCGATGTCCGTATTCTTTTGAATCCGTCCCACTGTGGGCCGGCGCTAGTCAATTTGTCACTCCAAGCTAATCCTCAAAATGGCGCCTCCAGAATTTAGTCGTAAAAATAAAGTCGATACATTCGGATAGATAATGCGTTTATAACGACGTCAGTACTACAAAATTATTTGTTTGACACTTCCTGTGCAGTAGCATTTTCGCCTTTAGAATTAATTTTTGCGCCCTATCTAATTAATTTTGCTGTTATTCCAGACTAATCGCTCCTAACCGTAAAATAAATAGTAAAAGTATCGCAATGCGTCGAAAGCTTATCATTTGTCAAATCAGGTTTAAGATTTCTGCAAGAATTTTAACGATTCTGGCGGAAAAGATTATTTTTTCATGCTCCCAATATCACAGAGAAAACTGAAAGCATTTTCTGAGGATCCTTCTATGTAACAACCAATTTCGCTGCACCAGCTTTGTTGTTCGAAGAGTGCAACATAAATATTGTTTCAGACCTTCAGGAGTTTCCTCCTATTGATTCCGGTTGACACCTCCTGACACCATCCTCCAGTCTTCCACTCATATGATGCCCCTGTATTTACGAATTTATCATATAATGCATATAATGAATTTATTACATGATATATAATGAAATGAAATTAATATTGATAAAAATAGAACGAGCTCACCAGCAATCCTTTGAATCAGATATAGTTGCATCATTTGAGTTTCCATCAGTTATCATTTTCATATCAGTTATCATTTATCAGTTTCCATGTTATTCTTAATGACTTTAGAGTATATGTTGGGACTTACCTATCAACGGGTCGAGTGGATCGACCGTTTGCCCAAAATGACAATTTTGATATCAGGCAGCCGAGATTCACGCAGCATCGCACCTTTTAGCTTAACTACTCAATCTTAAGAAAAGAGCATTACCGGGTATGACCACGTGGAGGCGCTAGGTAGGAACTTGAGATGGCTAGAGCTATGTTGGAGCTATGCTAATGCTACAGCATTCACATCCCCTAAAGTAAAAGGTTTTTCAGCTCCCAAAGCCACAAATCAAGCCCAAAATCAAGCATTTAGACTTATTTTCGGTTTTTTAATCCATTCTATTTACGTAAAAATTGTGATTTTGGTAAGTAAAACGGTAATTTTTACTTCAATATTCAATACGGTCTAACAAAAAAGGGCCGACCTGGACCGATGTGTTCTCATTTAATTTCGGAGGTCAATATATTACTAAACATTTGTACCAAATTTGATTTGCTGCTTTTGAGCATTTTTTACGTTATTAACATTTGAAAACACCATCTTTTTTAGAAAAAATGCCTGTAGCTTCGGAACCAAAGGAGATAGCAACTTGATTCCTTCGAACAAAATGTGCGTTTTCCATGCGTGTGAAAGTGCTCAGAAGGCATGATTTGTGAGAAATAAACACGAAAGAAGATATAAAGAGAAAACGGATTTTTTAGGTCTACCCGACCAAAAAACTTTAAATAGCTCCAACCCATCAACCACAAGAGATAGAACTTCAATTTCTTTGGCAAAGTTACTTAAAATTTAATGTTCTATAGCAGCGGTTCCCAAATGGAGGTTCGCGAACCCCCAGGGGTACGCCAAAACTTTAGTTCGCTTCAGAATAGTATAGGGAAATCCGTCAGGGGGTACGCGAACCGAAAAAAGGTTGGGGCCCGCTGTTCTATAGCTTTACTGAACATTTTATTCAGCTAAATTAAGCCATCAAAAAGTTTATATTTTGCACTCGCTTACTATGATGGTCACCCTAATGTCATATACACTAAAAAATGCGGAAGTTAAAATAACGAATTTACTCCGAACACCGAATTTACTTTTGTCCACCTAGATTTGGGTTTCATCCCACGGTGCGCCGGCCCTGATTATCGAAGACAATAACATTAGCCAGCTACCATTACAGCAAAAGGTCGTGCTACAATGACAATGGAGTGCAGTTCATCCCAAAAAAACCTGATTTAATCCACCTATTGGTGAAAGGAACCTTTGTTATACGGTCTTACTTGCTATTTGAGATAGAAATCGACACGTCTTCGGAACATAATTCATCTATTAGTTAACGTTGCATTGTGCGTTGGTTTACATAAAAATTTTGGAAATTGAATAAGCTTACAAAATTTGAACAAAATAGTAGCACTTACAAATTTTGATAGTTCTTTTTCTCATGAAATTGCTGAGTAAGTTGTTACTAATGTGGGTAAGTGCAAGTAAAAGTAAGTTGTAAGAAGAAATATTATTCTTTAACATATACATTGCGTAGTAAAGGTCTAGTTTATAGGTTTTTGAACTATGCATAACTATGCATCATTAAGGTTTTCTTGAAAAAAATTCATCAATTTTTATTAACCTTCGGTTACTCACGCTGTTGTATACTGAATAACATGTGTAGGTTTTTGAATGCCATATTTACCAATCGGAGTTTAACTAACGTATATTCTTCAAAAAAATGTTCAGCAAAATGTCTGAATTATTCAATGCAATAATACTTTAAATTGTTAGGAAAATAGATCAGCATAAACCGAGATCACAGAAACGAAGCAAGCAGCATGTGAGGTGTACGTGTACCGCTATTGGCCCCAAACTGGAATTTTTTCACGTTACTTCATATGGAAAAATGATGTCTGTATGTAGCAAAACTATCAGCAAATGTAAAATGTTTAAAATGTATCCGTCAGTTGGTAGTCGAGTAATTCGGGGTTAAAATCAGGGTATTTTTATAATCAAAGTTCTACAGTTCCTAAACAAGCAAACATAGAGGTATACTATTTTCAGCAAAGTTGTGTATTTTTACTATTTGTATAACTTTGTAAAACATGAAAAAGTCATACAACAATTACAAAAAGAGCTAAAATAGAAAAACTGATTTTACAAATACAGAAACAATAAATAAGATTTCTCTGTCTTCGCTTCTATCTCAGGTTACAGTCTTCAGCAAAATTTCTTGTAATAATATGCTCTAAAACTTTGCAGAACATATCAATGTGTTATATTGAAACTGAAAAAAAATTTTTTTTCACTTTTAGGGGGATTAATCCAAATTTAAATTGCACCAGATGATAGAGCATTCAATTTCAAGAAACTCTTCCAAAGGTTCGATAAACTTAAAAACAAGTTTTGCTAGTCAAAACTCTAGTGCGCACGTTTTCTTTGGTTTTGGGTTATTGTGCGCGCGAGTAACTGTGTTGCAAAAGTTGGCGCGAGCGTTCGAGGATTGATATCTTTTGACCGGTAAAACCAATTCTTCTGAAATTTTGCATATATATTCGTAGTGTCAAAACCTCTCGTTTGATATTAAAATAATTGAAATTAGGTAAATTATCTTGGTTAAAATCATTGTAAATTATTGTTAATTTTGGTGTGGTGTATACGATTGCTCATAACTTTCAAATTAAACGTCCAATCCAAAAACCATTCAATAGTGATCTATCCGGCTATATTAGCTGCCAAATAAAACTAATAGCGCATAAATCGGCTTGGCCATCTCTGAGAAACAGGCGATCATTTGAACCTTATCAAAAATGGTTTTTTAAGGCTAACTTTTAAACTGCTTGTCCGTTTTCAATAAAACTTGGTAAAAAGTTTAGTAACAGCAAGAGCTTTCGTTTGGTACTAAGATCGTTAAAATTGGTTGCGTAGTTCAGGAGAAACGCGTGTCACGTAGTTTTCACATTTTTGCTTATAACTTTTAAACGAAACGTCGGACCGCAAAGCAATTCAATAGTGATATACTAGACAATAATACCTTTCAAACAAAAGTAAAAGCGATCAAATCGGTTCAGCCATCTTCGAGAAACAGGCGATAGAAAATGAGCTGCACACACACACATACACACATACACACATACACACACACACACAGACATTGCTCAGTTCGTCGAGCTCTATCGATTGGTATATGTGATTCGGCCCTACGGGCCTCGGATCAATTTCGTGTTTTTCGACCAATTTCTAAACCTTTGTTATATAGTATAACAAAGGTAAAAATCGACTAAATTGTCCCTGGTTCTGCTAGAGAATATAGAGACAATAGAGAAGAGAGGCGGAAACCGAAGATGGAGGGAACAAGCACCAGCGATTTCTGTTAGACTAAGTATTGGTGAAATAAGTACCAGGAAGTAGTAGCCCGGCGAGTAGTCCAGGACCAAGTGGAATGGAGACGAATTCTCGCACAGCATATAGCACCCCAGCTCAAAGCTTCTGCAGAAGTACACAAAAAGGGCTAATAAAATGTTAATTCAATAGAAAATAATTACCATTGGAAAAGTCCACCTAAAAAATATTAAAACAAAAGTATGATTGAAATTAACCAAAACAGCCCTGTAGCCGCAAGGTTACCGAGTCTGCCTTGACAAGCGAGTGGTCGTGGGTTCGAATCTTAGTAGAATCAGGCATTTCGATGTTAAGTGACTTTAGCATGGGTTTATTCCCAGGCCCCTCCTCATCCTCTCTTCTGCATTCTGCATTTACTAAGAATGAAAGCCTCTTGTCAGGGCAAGTTGTAAGAGTGGTACTTGCTTGAGGTGCGAATGAAGCCTCTTGTCCAAGGACAAATTATAACTAGTCTCCGCACTACCTGGCTCTAGAGCTAGATTGGTTGAAAAGTAGTAAGAAGCATAGAGGGAAAAAGGGGTGAAAACACACCGACACTTTAAGCACGGATAATAAGCAGTTCGCTCACTCTATAGCGATACTGCAATAACAACGAAGTGCGGAACAACACCTGGATAAGATCACAATAGATCAAATTGCTGGTCGTAGTGATAATATCCACACAAAAAAAAACAAAACAAAAAATAAAGAAACTTAAGAACAAACTGTTCTTCGAATTTATACAAATATGTTGTTTCCACTACGTTGCATCGTTCTTCCAAAGGGGAATGATGTATTTCTATATATGTTTTTCGCAAGATCATAACTTACCCATCTGGATTAAATTTTTACATAATTTTCAGCGCAACTATTTGAAATCCTACGAATAAATCGATCCACTAAGTGCAAATTTTGTAGAATATCATTTCTTTCCATTTTACTTCTACTTTACTTTTTATACTTTACTTACTACACTGGTAAAATGGCTGGCTGATAAACGACAGAATAAAGCGTACCGCCGCTTCCTTATGCACCTGTAGGTTGGCAAAAGTCCCGACGGTAGTTCACAGCCTCTTATTCAACAGTTCCTATCCCTACTAGCACGGGTGTTACAAAGTTGTTGGGGTAACCGAAATATGACTAATTTTAGTCGTAATCCGGCTAATTTAACTAAAAGGACCTATATTGTGCTACTTGAGATGCCTACCACCTCAAGGTACCAGGCAGGATACGAGCATGGAGGAGATCGGATAGCCAACCCCGATGGAAGCCAAGGTCTTATGCTGATACGGATGGAGGGTCTCTTTTGAGCTTCGTTGATTTTACGGCGTGACGGGGTGTTGATGCTGCAGGTGCATTCTACCACCATGAAAAACTTATAAGCAATGAACGATGAACAAAGAACAAAGAAGTTCGAACTGAAATCGGAAATCGGAATAGACCCATGCGACGAAAATAGACTCGGGATGGGGAACTGCCGATCTTTCAACTCCCAAGGAAGCAATTTTCGGAAGAAAAAGCGCTGTAGTTGGAGCGGCTGGAACATTCTCAGGAGACGCGACAGTTCTACCAGAAACTGAACGGATACCGCAAAGGTTTTGTACTACGAGCCGAAATGTGTCGGAATAAGAATGACAGAATGTTGACGGACAATCGTGAGGTGACCGAAAGGTGGGTGCAGCACTTCGATGAACACCTGAATGGCGCCCTGGCGAAAAACCAGGGCAGCGGAAAAAGTAATTTCGTTGGTGCGACAAACGGAGAAGAGGTTTCTGCTCGCACGATAGGCGAAATTAAGGATGTTATTATACAACTAAAGAACAATAAATCGGCTTGGAAAGATGGCATTGGACCAGAGTTTATTAAAATGGGACCAGAAAAGTTGACCATCTGTTTGCAAGAATTTGCTTGTGGTTAGCTTCTTCTTCAGTATGGAGCCGGGGGGGCTCGAGCACTCGTCTCCATTCAACTCGGTCTTGGGCCATTCGTCGCCAGTTTCCTAGTCGTCTCAGAAGTCGCAAATCGCTTTCGACCTGGTTGAGCCATCGTGCACGTTGGGCCACCCTGTTCCTGGGGCCGGTTTAGTTGTTGAAGAGGACTATTTTCGTCGCACTGTCGTCCGGCACTCTCCGCTTTCAGTTTGTACTCCGCCAAATATCTACCGACTACAGACTACAGACGTTATTTGGCGCAGTAAAAACTGAAAGCGGAGGGTGGCGTAGGCGTATGAATTACGAGCTACAGGCACTGCTTGGAGAGATCCATTCGTACATCTGGCGAAAGTCGGAAGGCTACGGCGGGCCGGACACGTCGTAAGGTTTGCCCGTGGAATGGCCCACTTGCTATAGCCGCAATCGAACGGAAAGTTTCGCGTACTATTTTTGGCATTAAAAATGGGAAGCGAAGAATGGCTCAAGCGTATGAACCGAGGGATCTGCAAGCACTCCTTGAAGATCTTTCCATCGTCACTCCGGGCCAGATAGAGTGGAAACGAGTTCTCGATACAGCACAGCATGCAGCATCTCGGTTCTAAGCTGCTAAGGAAGGAAGGAAGTACACAAAAGTAGGTGAATACCATTAGAAATATTCGAAAAAAATCCTCATAGAATGACAATAAACCAATATTATTAAGAAAATTTGGAATAAACTGATCTTCGAGTTTAAACAAAAATGATTTTCTATTAGGTTGCATCATTTTTCCAATGGGGGAGGATGTACCATATCTCCGTTCCTTAGCACAATATTTCTAGAATCTTCAATTTCAATTCATTCGGTGGTGAATGACCCTTTGGATTAAAACCACAAAAAAAATTCAACTCTTTCCATTTTACTCATGCCCTAAACCGGCGAGCGCAGAGTGAGCGAATAGCTTCTTACATATTTTCTGTTCAATAGTACATTGCTTGGACATGACAACAATGTGCTCATGCTGGCGAACTGGGCCGGGAGCCACACCTTCTCAAAAAATTATTGCATAACATAATAATTCCTGAAGGTGCAACAGGAAAGTCAGGAGTTGTCAACACTGGCGTTCCCAGTCCTAAACGGAAGGTGGGTACAGACCTTCCAAAAGCATGCTTTGGCCTGAAAATTACCGAATAATCGTAGGATGGCGAATCTTTTTCACAATTAATTTACAAAAATAAGAAAAAGCTTCGGTATAAATTTCTTTTAAACTTGTCCCTTTTTTATCGACTGATAAACTGATTTATTCGCAGCCGGTTGCTAGATTACACGGCAATTACTGGGCTGGTTCAGCGATCTTACTGACTCTTGCAGCACTGTCCAGCCGATATTCTAACGTACGATAGTAGGCTTGTGTGATCAGAATCGTACTTTGTAGCAACTTACTTACTTATTCAGCCGAGAGCCGGGGTGGCTCTTGCCGTATCAAGAATTCCTCTCCATTGTACTCGGTCCTGGGCCACTCGTCGCCAATTTGTTGCACGTCTCGACACACGCAAGTCGGCTTAAACCTGGTCGAGCCATCTAGCACGTTGAGCCCCTCTATTCCTGGTGCCGGTGGGGTTCTTGAAGAGAACGGATTTCACTACACAGTCGTCCGGCATCCTTGCGACGTGGCCGGCTCACTGTAGTCTCCCAACTTTCGCCAGGTGTACGATAGGAATCTCTCTAAGCAGTGCCTGTAGCTCGTGATTCATACGTCTCCGCTACTCTCCGCTTTCCGTTTGTACTCCACCAAAAATAGTCCGCAACACCTTTCGTTCAAAAACGGCAAGTGCACGTATGTCGTCCGTAAGCAAGGTTAGTGTCTCAAGTCCGTAGAAGACTACCGGTTTTATTAGCGTTTTGTACATCGTCAGCTTTGTGCGGCGGCGTATGCTCCTAGATCGAAACGTCTTGCGGAGGGAAAAGTAGGATCGATTTCCAGCTTGAATGCGTCGTTGGATCTCCTTACTTGTATTATTGTCGGTGGAGACCAAAGATCCCAAATATACGAACTCATCAACCACTTCTAGTCAAGAAATCAAACGAGTCAAACGTTGCTTTCTCTGGAACCTCTTCCTACCATATATTTGGTTTTCGACGCATTGATTTGTAACCCCATCTTCCTAGCCTCCGTTTTTAGTCAGGCGTAGATTGCCTCCGCCGTCCCACGGTTTCTACTAGAAACTTTCTAGTAATAATGTTGAGGTCGTCTGCAAAGGCTGGGAGATAGCTAGTCTTGCTGAAGATCGTTCCTCTCGCTTCGAAGCCCGCTCGCCGGATCACACCTTCAATAGCGGTATTCAATAATCTATACCTATAAAGAAGGATTTCTGTCTGTCTGTCTGTCTGTCTGTCTGTCTGTCTGTCTGTCTGTCTGTCTGTCTGTCTGTCTGTCTGTCTGTCTGTCTGTCTGTCTGTCCTGTGTTCCTTATAGAATCAAAAACTACTGTACCAATCGGCGTGAAAATTTGCATGTAGAGGTTTTTGGGGCCAGGAAAGGTTTTAGTGATGGTTAGAGACCCCTCCCATACAAATGAAACACAAATTTCTGCATAACTCGAGAACTAATCAAGCAAATAGAACCAAATTTGGCATGTGGGTGTTTTCGGTGACAAGAATTTATTCTAGGGTAATTTGAGACCCCTCCCCTCTTTATAAGGGGAATTATAACTCCTCTCCCCTTTAAGAGGGGGGGTTTCCGTACAAATTTCCTCATAACTCGAGAACTAATCAAGCAAATGGAACCAAATTTGGCACGTGAAAGTTTTCGAGGGCAAGAAAATTTTCTATGTTGAATTAGGACCCCTCCTCACTTTAAGAGGGGGGGCTCCTGTACAAATGAAATACCAATTTCCTCATAACTCGAGAACTAATCAAGCGAATTGAACCAAATTTGGCATATGTGTGTTTTTGGAGACAATTTTTTTTTCAATGATGAATTGGGACCCCTCCCCACTTTAGGAGGGGGGGTCCCATACAAACGAAATACAAATTTCCCCATAACTCGAGAACTAATCAAGCAAATAGAACCAAATTCGGCATGTGGAGGTTTTTGGAGGCAAAAATATTTTCTACGGTGAATTAGGATCCTTCCACACTTCAAGAGGGGGGGCTTCTACACAAATGAAATACAAATTTCCTCATAATTCGAGAACTAATCAAGCAAATGGAACCATATTTGGCATGTGGGTGTTTTTGGAGGCGAACGAATATTCAAACGAAATACAAATTTGCTCATAACTTTAGAACTAATCAAGCAAATGGAACCAAATTTGGCATGTGAGAGTTTTAGATGGCAGAATTTTTTTTCTATGGTGTATTACGACCCCTTTCCCTTTTAAGAGGGTGGGCTCCCATACAAATGAAATACAAATTTCCTTATAATTTGAGTACTAATCAAGCAAATGGAACCAAATTTAGCATGTAGGAGATTTTTGAGTCTTGAATTTATTTTATGATAGTTAGAGACCTCTCACCCTTGTGGCAGGGGGATATGGACTCTCATACAAATAAAACAGAAATTTTTGCGAAACTCAAAAACTAATCCAACTCGAGAAATTCGAGAGTCTTCCATAAAACATTAATCAATAACAAGACCACAAAAACTATCTATAGTAACACTAGATCATTCAGGACGAGCCGGTCGCGAGTGTTGCCGGTGACCCGCCTTCGGAAGCGCCGCCCACTGGGGGGCTTGCAAAACTCGAGATAGTGACAAAGATCATCCGAGATTCATGATTTATGTACAACACAGGTAAATTTGTGACAATACGAAGTTTGTCGGGTCAGCTAGTAAATAATAAACAGGACAGTCCATCCCCTGGCCGTAGCCCTCTGCGCGATTCGAAAGGACTTGAGAGTGTCGCCGAAACGCGCACGTTCCAGAGTAGCTTTGATCAGCCGCGTCAGTTGTCCGAAAAACCGTACTCGTGCATTATCTGCCATAGCTGTTCGCCTTCAACGGTATCGTATGCTGCTCTGAAATCTCTCGACATTTCTGGAGGATTTGTCGGAGAGTAAAAATTTGATCCGTAGTAGCACGGGCCCCCATAAAGTTCGCCTGATACTGCCCTACGAATTCTCTTGCTATTGAGGATAGACGATGCAACAAAATCTGGGAGAGCACCTTGTAGGCGGCGTTGACCAGCGTAATGCCGCGATAGTTACAGCAGTCTAGCCTGTCGCCCTTTTTGTAGATGGGACAAACTACGCCTTCCATCCACTCCTCCGGTAGTTTCTCTTCTTCCCAAATCCTTGAAATCAGCCAGTGAAGTGCCGTTGCTAGCGGTTCTCAGCCCTTTTTGTAGAGTTCTGCCGGGAGTCGGTCCACTCCGGTGGCTCTATTATTCTTCAGAAGGCCGATTTTTCGCCGGATCTCTTCGAGATCGGGAGCCGGTACGCTGTTGTCGTTTGAATGTACTCCAAGGTTAACTTCCACTGCGTCTCCTGCTGCTATATCGCCATTGAGGTGCTCATCGAAGAACTGCTTCCATCTGTCAACCACCTCGCGCTCGTTTGTGATTAGATCCCTTCCCTCGTCCCTACACATGCCAGATTTTGGTGTGTGGGCTTTGCGAGTTTGGTTCACCTTCTCGTAAAACTTGCGGGTGTCATTTGAAGCTTTGAAGGTAACTGGACGGTATTTGGGACGCAATTGAACTATTTTTCGCAAAAATTTCAACCAATTAGGTTAAAAGTTTCAAAGTTTGGAGCTCCACCATTAAGACTAGTAGACAAGTCCTACCCGTCAAATTCGAAGTGTACTTCAAAAGTGGAATTAAATTAGACATGAAATAAGACCTAAAATGGGACATTATATTAGGCTTAAAATTAGACTTAAATTGAATTTGAAATCGGAGGTAAAATTGAAAATATATAAGCCCCTGAAATGGACCTCAATGGAACTTGAAATTTGCACTTGAAATTGGACATGAAATCGGAGGTAAAATTTGAAATTTAACTAGACTTGAAATTGGTTTTAAAGTGGGATAGGGTAGAGGATCCATATTTCGCCAGTTTGATGAATCCAAAGCCTTTTTACATATTTTTGGTAGACTTAAAAGAAATTATCTGTCGATTTGGTAACAATAAGATCATGTACTACCAAAAATAATTAATTCCTTTGACTTGTTACTAATTTATCAGGTATTACTTACAATTCGAAAATACCACTGGCGAAATTTGGCTCCTGGCGAAATATGGATCCTCTATTAGACTTCAATGGGATTTTAAATCGCGCACGGAAACCAGGAAATGGTATACCATGGTATTGAAGCGTCTGGAATTTGACCGGATATCGGTAGTAAAGTTGAAGCTCAATTAGATTCTGAAAACATAAAATTGAACATAATTGGACATAAGAATACACTTACAATTAGACTTCAAATTGGTCTTAAAATCGGTCATCAAACTTGAAATTAAAATAAAACCTAAACCGGGATTTTAAATTGAACTTGAGATCAAGAGGTAATTTGAATTAAATTGAACATGAAATTGGCTTTAAAACGGGACTTGGAAATTGGACTTCAATTGTACTTCAAATTGCACTCAATATTAAGCTTCAGGTTTTGAAATCGGAAGTCAAGTTTTACTTAAATTTAGTAAATGTAGAAATTATAGGGGAATGTCGTCGTGGTTGGGCCGTCTTTTGGTCCATGAATTTCATTTTAAAAGAAGTTTTGGAAATTTAACAAAGGTCTAAATACAAAGGTCTAAATACGAACTGTTAATAAGACCTTTGTAAAGTTTCCAAAGTTTTTTTTGAAATGAAATTTGTGGACCAAAAGATGGCCCAACCACGACGACATTCCCGTACTTGAAGTTGGACTTAAAATCGAAATTAAAAACTCGGTAATAGACATGAAGTAAAATTTGTAAAAAAATTATGCTACTTAAAAGTTGCGTTAAAAGTTCTATAACAAGCTAGATTTTTACAGCAGTAATTGGGAAAAGAATAATAAAAATGAAATCAATTTTTCTCTCTGGTTCTGTGACAGCAAACATCAAATTCTTGGAGGCATTATTTTCTCATCGGACGGGATGAAATGCGTAGAACTTTCTTCATTTCCCATTTTTTTACGATCACCAACGAAAGTGCATCGGGTCTGGAAGCTTTCAAATAGAAATATTTTTCTTTGTTTTTGGTTTTCATCGCCACAACGAATAGCCCCGGCTAAAATATTTCTAAAACAATGAAACGTAAACGTGAAAACTTTTTCACGGAGCCTACCATTTGTTGGTGGCGGCCCCGGATATAACTGCTGCCGGTTCGGCTTGTTTCGGCTTTATTGAGCTAAGGGCGGCCTAAATGGAGTCGTCTTCATTCCGTCCTATCCGATCCGTGCCGTGGTACGTGGTACAGCGAGTGGTACAACACCAATTTCCGGCATCCGTTCGGTTCATTAGAGCTCGAGTAAGTGGAATACTATGAGGCATTGCTATATAGTTGCACCCCTGCCCCTCCTGGAATGGAAACTGGAACAGAAAACAGAAAAGTTTTGCTTCGTTCCGTATTTTCTTCGATTTTACTGGTTGGTAGGAAGTCATCAGCCTTGAATCTGCACAGCCGAAAGTAAAGATTTATGGCGCTCGCTCGCGTCATTGTGCGCGGTGTAAGAATGTGCAACATTCGATGAATACCTACTATTGTCTGGTGGCAACCATTACCACCCGGCTTTGGTTTAATTAAGTTTCCGAGGGGGGGACTTCGAAATTGTTAGACAACAATGGATCATACTGTTTCGGGTTGAAAGTTTTCCACAAATAATGCGCTTGGCTGTGCCGCCGTGCGTGTGTGTGTGATGCAGTAGCATTTTGGTTGTGGCTGTTCTAGAGCACGATGATAAAATAACGGTCCGGGAAGAACTCCTGAAAAGTTTATCTGCGGTTTGTAGCGTTCCTGATGCGTGCAGATGCCTTGGGCGGCGACGCTGGGAGGAGAGAAGAACAAACTGAATTAAATAAATACTATAGTAGTAGAATGCTCGGATGTGAATCACTGCGAAACTAGGCGCGAGCACGACTACACCCGGAACTAGCAGCTTTGGTGGTTTGCGTTGAGCTAATTGACTGGGACTAAACTTTTCGGGGTTTCACTTCCCCCCGGGGTTGAGGTGTATCTCTACATTCAACGAGCAGACATTATTATGCGTGAGGTTGATTTTTCCGGTTTTCTGCTATTTTTAGACTGCAATCAGCAAGTTGCCGGTTGATGCTTGATGCGTTACTAAAGTTATTGACGGAAGTAGATGTGCTTGATTGAAAGAAATGGATTCTTGGAAAAAACAGATTTGGTTTAGTTCTGTTGCTGATTCTGTTTGAACAGGATAAAAGTCTAGTTTGATTATTTTGCTCAATGGGATTTATGTACAAGAATCATCACGTTGATTTAGAACTGTAGAACAAAATCCGGATAATCTTCTTTGTTGAGTTATAATAATTATTCGGTAATGGAAAACTAATGTTTTCCTACACCAAATCGAAAATGGGATCGAGTTTAGTCCCCCAAAAAATCGCTTATTTGCATTGACAATGGAAGGGAGAATGTAAGAACAATTTACCAATTGACTACTAGTGTTAGATAAAGGTCGAGAAAGGAAAGCAATTCGAAAAGTTTTGTGAAGGACTTATTTGCTTTTATCTCTTATCTATAGGGAAGCACATGCACCGAAAACTATTCGTCTTCTTTGTAAAAGCAATAATTGTTTCAAAACAAAATGTAATTGGATCAACCTTCCAGCAAGAGTATAAAACGACAGATGAATAAATTTCGATTACTTCTTTATCGTGATAAAGATAGCACAAGTAGAGTTGTGAAAAGTTCGACTCTCACTGCTCGCGGGGCCAGCTGTTACAACCCGGTTCGTTTCATTCTTGCCGGTGCGGTGGTGGGTAGTGCGGTGTAACGAGCCGAAGTTATTCCACGGATGGGGCATTATTTCTTCATAATTGAATCCCGTAATTAACCCCGTTGCTTGGCTTTCTTGGCGGAAACGGAAGTAAGCTGGATTGTTCCTATTAAAAACATCCACCCGAATGACCCTTGACCCAGCAGCAGCAGCAGCAGCAGCAGCAGTACCGTAAATAGATGGTTCGCTTGATCTTGAATTGGCGACCCAGTCGCCGCGCTTTCGACCGGAACCAACGGGCGGAACATTACTGAATGGAATTATTTTCCCGTGAAACTCTTGTTTCCTATCTCGAGGGTAAATCGGGGCAGAGATTAAGCAAAATAATTTAATTGTTCCGTCTAGCACGATGGTGTCTATGCAGCTCACGTCGCCTGAAGTTCAAGGTACAGAGGACTAATACCCATGGAAGACGACAATAATTGAGAAAATAATGCATTTCTGACCAGTTCTTTTTCTTCATTGAACTAGTTAAAGGCGATTAAAAATTAATGTTAACCACTTATTCTATTCACAACGGTATTTATTCGAGCAACCAAGCGTCGAAAGGCACCCCATTATTGCATTGACGGTACAATACATAATTTACGCAGCGTTTTGTACGGTTCCATGGGTTAATTGTTTGTTTAATCCGCTTTTCGAACTTCCAACCAGTACAGTACAGTACAGTAGTGGTATGTACTCGCTACTGTGATGTTCTGAGTTTCGATAGGACACACCATCAATGTTTCGGTCGTCGACGTCGTCCGCCGACGTACCTAATAACCCGAGGGCGGTACAACTTTACGATGCACAGCAGCAGCACCACTGACGTCAATCGTCAGCTGATTCCGGAAAATATACACCCCGTGTGGTCGACCACTGAAGTCTGCTTGTTTCGGGTTGGTGGCACCAGTATAATAAAAAGTTAATTTTATTGTAGTTTTGCGGAAAAGTTTTGATAAAACGCTCGGAAAATTATAAAACCACTGTTCCAACTAAATTAGGTTTTTTCTTGTTTATATATAGAGCAATATATAAAGAAAAGTTGTTTGTTTGCGAGACTTATACAATTTTAGTTAGTGGTTTAGTAAGACTGTTCGCTGATGAATAACAACACTGGAAACAACAGACGAACAGTAAGCCATTCTGAAGAAACACTATCGTTCAATTATTGTGCCCTGAAGTGTTAAGCTAAATTTGGAAAACATTTTGAAGAGTTTCAGTCAGCAGCTGGGTCGTCTCTGAATAAGGCTTCACTATTTTCTTTCTTTTTTACTGATTAAATTGTTTAACTTCTTTCACACTCATAACTTTTACTTATAACTTTTACTTGCAAAGGATATTTTTATTCAAGTACAAAGTTTCAAGTGGCAATGAATCCATTTGGCATCGTGTTCAACAATTGGAGTTACATCAATTCATTTTAAGGGAAAATTTTGCGGAATGATTTCGGTTTGCAGGCTTTCCAAATTCCACTCGTGCAAGAATTGCACAAAAAAAAGCTGTCCATCGATGCGGCTCCGAAAAGATTTTTTTTTGCATGCCAGAAGGGCACTGGGTTTAAAAATGCCGCTGTGACAGTCTCGAAGACTGTCTTTTGTAACAGGCCCCGATTGCTGTTATGAATTGCTCATACCCTGTGAAGGAGTTGAGCTAGGTTGTAAGACTGTACCCCAATTAGATACTATCATAGTTAATTAAACCAATAACCTTCTTGATGGACGGAATTTCCATACCGAGTATGAAGTTAATAGGTAGCTTCCGAAGAAGCCGTACCTGGAAGACGCAAGAGCTCCACAGGATTAGGGCGAGTACGCTGAACTTTCTAGTTCTAAGTTGCAAAAGCGACAAATGTCGGTGAGGACCTTGTCAATTCTATTTAAATGATAAATGGATAACATCCGGTGAGGAGTCCCGTGATTGTGCGCAGTTCACTACGCGTTAAGGTAAGTAGTTTTCACCCTACAGGGTCAGGGCAGATAAACTGTTTAGCTAGTCTACAGCCCTGCGCATGATACCAACTGGATGCTATTTCAAGCTTTTCCCAGGTCAGTAATTCTCTTTTGACAGTGAATATGCAGGTAGGTACTCAGAAACAGTTCGGGACCAATGAACTGCTGCGCAGATCCTTGTCTCGCTAGGCTGCCAGCAAGCTCATTACCCTCGATTCCGCAGTGTCCAGGCACCCAGAATAATGAAACTTTTTTTGGCGAAAGAGCCTTAAAGTTGCGCTGCACTGCCTAACTAATTTAGATGCAAATTTAGTGGACTTGAGAGCCCGTAGTGCAGCCTGGCTGCTCGTAAAGATTCCGAAAGGAATAATTGTGTCTCTATTGTCGAATACCATTGCATCCCGAGAAAGTCACTGGAGTTCCATACGGGCCGGGGAAATCATTACACCCTTTTTTTTAATTATGCCGACCAGAACAACAGTTAATTACCAATTTTTTGAGCCACAATTGAGTGCCCCTAATGAGAGGAGCTATGGTTTCAACAAGACGGTGCAACATGCCACACCGTCCGTACCATAGTTTATTTATTTATTTATTTATTTATTTTATTTGATACATTCATCTGACAATGTCTTAATGAAGGTCACACAAACTCTTACAAAGCATCAGTTCTTGACCATTTTTGAACAAAAATTCGAGTAGGCTCTCCAAATTCGTGTAGTTTTTCAACCCGAGTGAACATCCGGATGCATGACGTCACTGGTTCGTGGTACCCAAACGTGGTTCGATGAAATTCCGCAATAAAGCCGGAGTTCGCAGAGATCTTTGAGATGCTCGGAAATTCACTTTTGAAAGCAGCATCGGCGAATCAATGTCGTTGTTAAAATTTTTTGCTACAAACGTTGCCTGCTGAACTTTTCTGCGCCGTTCTAGTGTGTCCAAACCGAGCAGAAGACAACGTTCACGATAAGGAGGGAGACAACTCTCTGAGGGCAATACGGATAAATCGTCTTTGGATGCGTTCGATTCTTAGAATCCAGGTGAGCTGATGTGGTTGCCAAATCACGCAGGCGTTTTCAAGCAAAGGACGAACTAGTGCACAGTATAAAGATTTCAAGCGGTGAGGGTCCTTAAAATCTCTTCCGATTTTGGAGATAAATCCTAGCTGTCGGGATGCTTTGGAAATAATAGCAGAACGGTGAGCGTTAAACATAAGTTTGGAGTCGAGTAAGAGGTCGCTAACTTGCTCTACCCTCCGGAGAGTATTTCCATTTATATTGTAGTCAAAGGTGATAGGGTTTTGAGTGCGATGAAACGTTATTACCTCATATTTTGCTGTGCTCACTATCAAGTAGTTGATCTTACACCAATTCACGAAGCCATCTAACAATCTTTGGAGTGCGACGACAGTCGCACGGTAAGAAACAGTTTAAGATCGTCAGCGTAGATAAGTGCGCACCCAGTTTCTAGTACCATAACTACATCATTAAAAAACAATATGAACAGCAAGGGCCCCATATTGCTTCCTTGAGGAACACCATACTTATTTGTAAACACAGATGAAACAGTAGATTCTAACTTGACTTGCAAGACTCTTTCGCGTAAATATGATTCAAGCCAAGCCAATAGCTGCTCTGAGGCTCTCAAACGATGCAATTTTCGTAGAAGGATGCGATGATCGATCCGGTCCAATGCAGTTTTTATGTCAGTGCTTTTTCTTCAAGTTGCGTGATGCAGAAGGAGGTAAAGTCGAGTAGATTGGTGAAAACCGATCGGCCAGGCATGAACCCGTGCTGGTGGGCTGATATATAATTTTTGATACGGTTAAGCATGGCAGTGCCCACAATAATTTCAAAAAGTTTGGAAGCTGCAGACAAGCTGGTAATTCCTCTGTAGTTCCTAACATTCCGACGATCGCCACTCTTATGAACGGAAAATATAAAGGGTCGCTTCCAAATACTAGCAAATTTTCCTTGTGCAAAAAACTTGTTGAAAATACAACAAAGTGGTACGGATAACTCAAATGCGCAGCGACAAAAAATAGCGGCTGGGATTCCATCAGGTCCGGGGGAATATGATCGCTTCAATCAACGAGCTGCTTCAACAATCATCCCTGGAGTAATTTCGAAAGTGTCAAGGTCGACTAGTCCTTCGGGAACATTCATTGCAGCCAAACCAGCTTCTGCGTCGGAGGTGAACTCATTTGCAAATGCCGAAGAGAAGAAGGATGCAAACATTTCGCAGGAGTCTGTAGTGGAGCACAATTCTGAGCCATCAAGATGTACGTTGGCGGGAATAGAATTGCATTTGCGTTTCGAGTTTACAAAACTCCAAAAATCTTTCGGGTTTCTTCGCAGGTTAGTTTGCACACGGAGAACATATGACTTATACAGGGAGGCGTTGAGCTGACGATACTCGTCATTGGTGCGTTTATATTCACGTTTTAATTCTGCGGATTTACGGCGTCGGTATTTACGTAAACAAGTATTGCGCGAACGTTTTAAGGCTCGTAAACGATTAGTACTCGAGGGCGGTGTGGAACGTTGCTTAACAAAAGGCAAATTTGATTGAAGCCACCGGTTAATAGCGTTATAGAATAAATTGGCCATGTCATCCACTTCGCTCAGTTCAAGAAGATTCTCCCAGTTATAGTTAAGTAAATGTTCAGAGAGCAGGCCAAAATCTATTTAGCGGTAGTTTAATTTTCGTCGTTCATTTTCTGAAGGTGTATGATTCTCGGAGTGGTCATTTAAAGCGGGTAACGAAATCAATAATGGGGGGTGATGAGAGTCAACAGAAAGTAATGGTGCAACGCACTCGTAAACGGATACAACGTGGTCAGCAGAATAAAAAACTAAATCAAGCACCCTTCCGAGATGATTACGTTTCAAGTTGGCTTGTTGGAGGCTGAGGAAATCCATTCCGTCAACTAAAACCGCACTCGCAGTGGGAAGCTGCGATGTATTAGTGTGATTTATCTTGTCGTCATTGTATTCCCAAACAATGGGTGGTTGATTATAATCACCGCAAATGAGTATAGCATCAGTTGAGAGGTTTTTTCGCACAATTCACGAATAGAAGAAACGTGCGATTCAATAACATGAGGATCCTGGCTTTTGTCGGGAGGAATGTACACAGCACCAAATAAAATTTTCAACCCATGAATATTCGCGGTAATACAGACTTGCTCTAACTTACTTGCTTGTGCTGACGTGAGGGCAACGCAAGGGTACTGCGTGGCGACAGCGATCAATACACCTCCAAAGCTCCGCTTCTCACTATTACGGGACGAACGATCGCAGCGAAAAACGTTGAACCTTTCGCCGAACAGCTGCACAGAATTAATGAAGTCGTTGAGTCCGGTTTCCGTCAATATGATGACATCAAAACAGCAATCACAAGAAGTCAAGAAGATATCGTCCACTTTTGTCCTCAATCCCCTGCCGTTCTGATAACAGACGACGATATCATTAGAATACGTGACACAGTACTGTAACATAGAATTACTGTACACCGTCCCCCAAACATCGCGTTGTATTTAATTCATTGCAACAGCATCCTCCATTCGTGAAGCAGTAGGTTCCAGGCGCGAGTCCAAGTTTTTTGACTGATCAATAAACTCACGGAACAGTAAACCAGCAAGTTATGATGAAAGATTCAGAGCGGCGTCCCGTCTATCAGGATCGAGTCTAATTTTCAAAGAAACAAACGACAAAGTCGACACATCTTTTCCTTTGGGAACTAAGCGAACAACGTCACTTGACTCGGCAATGTTCAGGCAGCGCGATACGATCGTCTTTACGTCATCACTCGATATCAGTGGATTTAATTTCGACAAATAGAGCCAGAACTTTTCGGTAGCGGTAGATGTGACGCAACAGAAAGATCACTCAGGTCGATAATTATTGTGTCACAGTTTGCCATAGTTATTGCCAAACAAAAACGTTTGGCGCCTGGAATATAATGAACCCGTGAATTGGCCTCCAAAATCATGCGATATAAAACTATACGGCCGTTTTTTGTAAGACTATGAGAAGTCTCTGGTAGACGCCGGTCTACCGCAGACGGTTGGTGCCTTGGAAGGCAACATCCATGTCATTGGGCGTGCAGAATACGTCAGACGAAAGCTGAAAAAGAGTCGCAATATAAGACAAAATTTCGATATTTCACCGACGGTCAACCAAGTCAGATAATAATTCGTGTTGACTTAACTTTACTTAACGATAACGATAACGATAACGATAACGATAACTTGTATGGAAAGAATGTTTGGTATGATAGAGACAATGTTTACAGTACCATGGTTAACATGGTTGTAGATTGTTTGATGGATCGGAAACAAAACACTGGTACACACTGGTAGTGATCGGTTGCGTAAAAATAAATTCCTGTAGCCGACTCGATCGTCCGGGACGCAGGCTGTCCTTACTCGCTGTTGCTCGTTCGGGCTCAAAACTAAGAGTGAGCCTCTAGATTTCGATATTTCTAGGAAACCCGTAAGTCGGATCCAAATGACGTGAATCGATGTCGATAACCTGCGTGTCTGTTGCCATTCAAGGCAAAAGGACATCCGACTGGCACGTCATATTTACGATGAACGTGCTTTGGCTTTGATGGTATTTATGGGGACGGGACACGAGGCATACAGACGTTAGGCATACGGACGCAAGGCATAGTACGCTAGGCATACAGACGTCAGGCATAATGGATATGAGGCATACTGGAGGGAGGGCATATTTCCAAAAGGCATAATGGACGTGAGGCCGAATGGACGCGAGGCCGAATGGACACGAGGCCGAATAGACATTAGATCACCTACACAACGATGAGGAACCGAAGTGGTTAGTCAGCTTACTAGCCAGATGCTGCAAACAGATGATTCAGGGCGAACCGGTTCGCTTTCCTCGGACTACTGACCCTAGTTAGTTTTTCCTAGTTCTCACATCGACGACAAAGCCGCTTTCTGTTTTTCAAGCTAAAAACACAGTTGTGTTCTGCTGGCACAGGGTGCGTCATCTGGCTTTGAATTTCATTTCGAAGTTTTATACAGCGTGATAGATCCAATTCAAATCTTTGTCTAACGCGAATTTCATTTTCTGTGATTTTTTGGTAACGGAGGTGTTACAGAAGGGCACTTGCCTAAATGTGACAGTAACCCGAATATACGACAATTTTCTCAATTGATCGCTAAAAACATTTGAGGCGTATTCGTTAATTCAATTAAATTGAGGTGACAAAAGTAAGCTCAGTTAAGCAAGTTATGCTTATCATAAGATTTGAAACCTTTTTACCATGTTAGTATCACGTGTTTCCTAGATGATTCAGGGCGAGCCGGCCGCAGGCAACGGCGAGTGTTCGCCGGTGACCCGCCGTCGGAAGCGCCGGCCGCTGCGGGGGGGCAGCCCCCCTGCAGAAATCACATCTGTCTAGGTCTATTCGTTTTCCTAGGTCTACCGACCCCTAGTTAGTTTTCCCTAGTCCTCGCATCGATTTAACTTTTGAAAAATTTAAAGCGGCGAAGCCGCTTTTTGTGGCTATCACACTGAATAAGCGATGATCTTATGTTAAAGCATTTATAAATTAGGTTAGAGCGCGACTAGTTTTCAAATAAAGTTTACATAACAATTAATAATCAGGGGTCAGTCCCGGCGTAGTGGTTAGCATTCACGCCTCTCACGCCGAGGACCCGGGTTCAAATCCCAACCCCGCAGAAGTCACGAATGACTCAAAACTGGTTAAAGTGACTATAATCTAAAAAAAAAAATTAATAATCAGGTAAATCGCCATTGTTGTGTGTGTTGTGTGTTCTTTAGTATTCTTGGGATTCAATAAAACCGAAAGCAAAGCGTGGGTGCTACACTCCGTTTCAAAACTTAACCTTAACTTTTTTAACAACAGACTTCACAACATCAGGTAAAAGTTAATAATTGCGTTTCTAAAAGTAACATTCACGAAATATATTTTTATAAAAAAGTAACTTATAGATAACAAGTTTTCCTAGAGGATTGAAGGCGTAGTCGGGCTGCGAATATTTGATACTTTTAAAGGAATCATTTCAGTTTAGATAAGTAAGTATTCGATAAGATTATTACATCTAATTGTATCAATATGCAATTATATAACTCTGGCGAGGCCGCATGAGGTTATCATCCTTGGTTGGTGCATTCTCAACAGCTCCTCTTACCAGTATATTAACTCTATAAGGAACATCATTGGGATAATATACCTGAGACCTGAGAATAATCCCGTCTTTAAGTAAAATGGTTTTGTTTCTTCAAAGATTCGCTCATCAAGCAAATTCTGCAACCTTGCGGTTACGAAGCCATTCGTTATGTTACATTCGGGCTAGTGGGTTTTGGGCTAATGTCGTGGAACTATTGCAGAGGGTACTTCTTAACAAAAAAATAAAATTTGGATATTAGAACATTAAACCCAATACCGCTAAACACAAAAAAAATCGAAAATGGAAAATAGTTAAAGTTATTATTTCACCACTGACGTGTTTTCGGTGTTTTAAACGACACTGTGTTTTGCAAAGAAATCATTCTGTTCTTTTTAATAAACAAACGGTTGGCATATTACATTGAGCCAATCGGTAATTGGATCAATTTTGGATTAACGGAGCGGAGGATTAACCGCATGTCACGTCGTATGCTATATGTGTTGCTTTTGCTCTGCACATCTTTAGGCCATCGTATCTTTCTGCCTAGTATGCATTCGGCCTCGTGTCCATTCGGCCTCGCATCCATTCGGCCTCGCGTCTATTCGGCCTTGCGTCTATTCGGCCTCGCGCCTATTCGGCCTCGTGTCTATTCGGCCTGGCGTCTATATGCCTTGTATCCGTATGCCTTA
The DNA here is from genome assembly GCF_943734655.1 of Sabethes cyaneus. NCBI lineage: Eukaryota > Metazoa > Arthropoda > Insecta > Diptera > Culicidae > Sabethes > Sabethes cyaneus. The sequence continues at coordinate 233,187,146 of NC_071354.1, forward strand.
TATCCATTATGCCTAGCGTACTATGCCTCGCGTCTGTATGCCTAACGTCCGTATGCCTAACGGGGTGTCATCGGTATTTATTACTAACGGCCCTTTTAAGGGCCACGAACAAATTTAAAGAAGGTTAAATGTATTTTTTCTCGATCTATCACTTTGTTCAAATTTTTAGTTAATCGTACCTAAAACGCCAAATACGTGCTACTTTTGTGGCGTTCACCTCAAACTACTAAGCTACAATACTGTAGAATTCTCTGAAACAAATTTGCTGTTGCTGATATTACTTCGATTCTTCGATTTATTTTCAGCTGAAAAAAACTTAAATTTTATCTATCAATGAATACTTGGTGACTTTTAAAAATGGCCGATTGATGGATGATATTCAGAATTGGCTTGAAACATTTATTTGGAGCCTAAATGCTATGATAATTATGTGCCTTTTGGGACGGTGTTTTGGCTAATTCACTCAGCAACAAGAAACAAAAGAAGAGTTGAATTTCGCGAAATGTAACCGTAGCGTGCCTGCTCACTATTGAAATCCTACATCGCCCTTTCGTACAATCCTTAGGGCAACTTTGTAACTTTTAAAGCAAAGTGTAGGTGCTACATTCCGGTTGAGAAACTTTACCTTCTGTTTTTATTTGACAGACTTCGCAGCCAGGGTCTCTTAGGGTACAGAAGAATGGCGGTGCTAGTGCTACGATCCTCCCAAGTAACAATTTGGGTTTTATTACACTCTTATGATGGCATTTAAGACCAAAATTGGTCTTGAAGACCACCATAAGAGTACAATAAATCTCACATTGTTGCTTGGGAGGATCGTAGCACTAGCACATCCGTCAGCGTTATTCTAACAGTATTCCCATGTGTTTACTGTCAAATTGACGTTGACGCTTCCGTTGACGCAGCATTCTGTTTGGGCCTTAACTGGGTGACTAGCTAGAAAAATTGACGCTAAGGGAGTAGGCAAGTAAATGGATAGTAGTGAGTAAGAAATAAACAGGAACGAGGCATAATTTGTGCCTAAAAATAATTCAGCTCTGCCAGTAATGAGAGCCTGAAAGACGGCGCATGCTTTTATAAAGGTTGTAAAGATTATTATTTTGACGTAGAACTACGTTTAACCGCAGGGTATCATTCCAATATCCTAGTGCAGCTTAGCGTCAAGAAAAAATGAATCATTTTAAACAATCGTCATCACCTGAGGTTTCTAGTAACAATCGGCGAAGGGTAGGAGTTCGCTACTTTTGTCGAAGATTGTTCCTCTCGTTTCGATGTCCATTTGCCAAATCACACCTTAAATAGCGATGTTGAATAACGTAAAGGACCGTCCACCCACCTGCTGCAACCCTCTGCGCGATTCAAAGGGATGAGCATAACATATCATTCGCTTCAGGGTAACTTTGATAAGCTGCGTCAATTTGTTCAGAAAGTCATTATTGAACATTATCTCCTATAGCTGTTTGTGGGAACATTGAACTCGCGACCTTTCCCCGACATTTGACCCGCAGTAGAACGGGTCCTCAGAAAGACCGCCTGATACCTACGAAATCTCTTACTATTGGGGATAGACGACGTATCAAGATCTGGGAGAGCAGCTTGTAGGCGACGCTGATCAGCGTAATGCCGCGATGATTACAGTAATCGAGCCGGTCGCTCTTTTTGTAAATCGGACAAACCAAAGCTTGCATCCACTCCTTCGGTAGTCCATCTCCAGATCCTTCAAATTATCCAATGAAGTGCCGTTACTTGTGGTTCTTTGTCAATTTTAAAGTGTTCTGCTTGGATTTGGTGCTTTGTGGAGGTTGCCTTCAGCTGTACAATTTCTCGCCGGATCTTCTCGAGATCGGAAGCCGGGACGCTGTTACCGTTTGTGGGGACTCCTTTTTCTCCTCAGGATGGTCGTCAACTCATTCCACGCTCGTCGACACTTAGCCGGTTTCTCCCTCGTGGCAATGCTTAGATAGTTTTTCCAAGCTCTTTCCAATTTTTTCTTCTCCAGTAGCGTCTTTCTGCACAGCCCGCTCACGAGGTAAGCAAATTCAACAGTTCGTGAGTGCGACCGGCACCCTAGGATGTGTGCATACAGATTACAACTATACAGATTGATGGTTTGATGGCTTTCAAATTGATGGTTTTTCATAAATCCGACAATTGATGGAGGAACGGTAAAGGAAAGTAATGATTTTTTTTTTGGAATGGACGGGAAAGAGCGGGAAGGTGAAGGGGGGGGGGGGTTATTGGTAGCTACGCTTAACAAGTAGTCGTTGTGATTCCTACCTTTTGTCCAATGCACCTTCCAGCATTGGACAAAAGGTAGGAATCACAACGACTGCATGCGTCGAACCAAGCTATAATCTAAGATCATAACCAGATTCGAACCCACAACACCCGCCAGGGCATGTGGCTCGCTAGTACCCATGTACCTTTCCCTCCATTCCAATAAAAAAAATTATTACTGTGCCCTACCGTCCCTCCATCAATTGTAGAACCACCGTTTCAAAAAAATAATAATATTATTGCCTGATCGCATTTCTAGGTTAAAGACTAAAAACACGAGTTTGGTCTATAAATCCGACGTTTTGACATCGCGTCGATGATCTACAAATGGTAGCTATCTTCCTTGTAGTGACGTTTAAGTCGAAATCTCGTGTGAAGAGGCGGATTTGATAACTAAAGTTCAAGAAGTGGACATTGCTCTAGTTTATATAGCTTCATTTGCATGATTGAATTTGAACTTTGATTGTTTACGTATAACGTTGTTGTTTACTAAATGTTACTAAATGTCACTAAACAACACCTCCCTCTTTTGGAAAAATATTGCAGGTTAACAACTTTATTCTCCAGAGTGATTTGCAATCTACTGTACAATTACAATTTGCAATGTATATATCGGTATAACCGATTACTCTTTCCTAAACACGCGTTACATACTACCGTGAACGTACCATATTCTGCGCAGTCAAGACATTTTTATGATTTTTCCGCTATTCTAAGTATTCTAGATTTGAATTTACAACGTGAATAGCAGCAACGTGTAGTGCTACGGTCTATAGTATCTGGTAAAAAATATAGGAATTATAAGTCGACCAACAATTGAGTATATTTTTCGTTTTGTAAACTTATCCACGGTGCCTAATTCTGCGCACTTTCTTGTCCATGTTCCTAATTCTGGGTACCCAAAAAGTGAAAATAAATACTTCTACCATGCTGTTTATGTCTTTATACGCTGAAAGCACATTAAAAAATTCGGCATTAGCCATCACCATAATTAAATCCATGATCCGACCTTCTTGTGCTGTCCGGGTGACAATATTGTTATCATTTTGATTGCCTCATTTTAAATATTTTATTCTCGATAACGTGAAGGGCGAATTGATTCGGGTTTTCTGCATACTGAACAATACACTTTAGACTAATACTAAAAATTGTGTTTTCATATAGAAATCACTTGCCCACTCTCTGACAGCCCCATGAGGTTTGACATTAAAAAAAATAGAAGACATGGTTTCATGAATTGGCGCTCGTAGGTTTGGACCCGAGACACAGCACAGGATTCCAATCAATGCTAGTTAAAGATTCTACTTGAATTTTCATGCCTATACCACAGTCATTTGCGTGAGGTTGCGTATTCTTTTGCGATTTCTTCGTAGGATACATTACTGCGCAGAATTAGGAACATGAATAAAAAATCTGTGCCTAAATCTGCGCATTATTGCATCGCATTTTTCTAAGAAAAGCAATGCATACAATTACTCTTTTTGTCTAAAACTAATTACTCTTTCTAATTATGCTGAGTAATTTGATCATTGCAAAGAATTTCGATCATAAATGTGTTAATTTTCTAGAAGGACAATCTTAGCGTTGGTGCTAACGGCAATGTTTTCTGCCATATAAAATACTTTCAGTTTCACGTTAAATTATTTCGCTCTCAAATATTATGACCCATGTGTGAATAATGGCGTAATATTCAACAGACATTTATAAAAAATAATGCAATGATCATAGTTATACACAATGTTAAAAAATACTTATATAAAGAAAAATGCGCAGAATTCGGGACGGTCACGGTATATCGGGTTTGAAATTCAAGACGCTTCTGGTTTTTTCTAAATGAGTAGTGCAAAGAACACGGTCTTCAGTATGTTTTTAGCAAACGAAACTTCCAGTATCACCAAGTGGCACTTCTTGCTAAGTACTTTTCGAGTGTATTTTCAACTGTTTCAGTTAATCAGCTTGATTAGCTCAGATTGATCAGATAATCAGACTCAGATTGATTATGCCATCCATGATATTCCGAATAATGTGCTAAACTTTCGAAACATTCGATTTTCGAACGAAGATATTCTTTCCGCACTTACCATTAACACTTAACAACATTGTCAGGGCAGTCGATTGTGCTGATAAAATGTGCGAATCAATCACAAACGCAGACCTTCTTAGTCGTATTTAATCTATTAAAATAGTCGGTCATGAATCACAATGCATCACAAACTACTCGGGCGTACCCCAAGGGAGTAATCTGGGACCCTGGCTATTTTTACTATTTTTGAACGACGTCTGTAAGGTTATACCATCAGGCCGATATTTAATTTATTTTGATGATCTAAAGCTTTACCTTATTGTACGTTCGACAGCTGAATTGCAGGTGATTCAGTGACATCTGAATCTGAATGACCTTAACGACTGGTGTGCTCGAAATGTGCTTATCCAAAGTGTTTTCAAGTGTTCTATGATCTCTATCTCACGAAAAAGAATCATATTCATTGAAAGTCTTTTATATCTGGAGAACCACTCGGCTTACAACGGCTACAACCTTCGGCTCAATCCTATACGATAATTCAAAAAAAAAATGTCAAATTGAAAATTTCATAAACATTTTTTTGCTTAAAAGGATAATTTTGTTCTTAAAAATATGCTATGGAAATACATTCAAGAACAAAATTTTATCTCTAGTTGAAAAGAATGTTTCCAAAATATGAAAGATTAGAATTCAAACCAGAAGTGGACCAGATCAAAAAGACCACATTTGCCTCGTGGCAAATCTTATTTGCTCATATTGCATTGCTTCAGTACAAGTATCAAACACTTTGCATCCGTGCGACCAGTTGACTGTCGTTTGCCTCTTCTGTTTACTGGGTTTACTGCTGCCGAAGGAATCAAATATTTCCATCCCAAAACAGGCAAGCTGTTCTCTGCTGTACTCTCATAGCATATCACAGGATTACAGCAGAAGGTACTTAAATCGATCGCTCACCCCCGCTTCGCAGCGAAATTGAAATTTAATTTAGACCGTGCAAATATTTAATTATTGATTGATCAATCCGCATAAATGAGCAGAGGTGAAGCCACCCATAAGGCTATTGTCGCGCTCAGCACAGCTCCGTATCCCCGGAGGGGAAAGCTTCGTCGATCCAATTTTCAATCGCAGCCGATGTGCGATGATCCATGGCACTACTATCTTCCGAAGCTGCCAAAGTGCCAGTCGGAAATATGTCTCTTTTAATCTGATGCTCCGCTGATGCTGTGATGCGCCTGCCACGCAACACCGATTTTGTGGCGGCACGAGCCAGTCAGTCTGGGTAGTCCTCTTCGCATTGTCCTTTTCGAAAAACGGTGATGGCAGCTTAATTTCGAAGCGTTATCACTGTGGTGTAAATAATTAGTTTCCATTGAATTCCAGGCGGATCGGGCCTCAACTCAACGGTAGCGAAGTAAAATTCAATTTACCCTCACTAACATACCTAAACTGCTACGTAATGTTGTTATCCGGATACCCGGGCTTTACTTTATGAGTGTTACTTATGAAATTTATTCGGAACGCCAATCAATTACTGCAACGGTGCCGATGAAATTTTACACACTTTGCGCCGGTTGTTAAGCCTCAGATTTTGGTAATGGTTCACGGCAGGAAAATGCACTGAGCTGGAGAGCTTTTATCATTTTGGACAGAGACATGCAGCAGCCGGCGACCGGTTACCGGTGACAACGATTCGGAAATGTTAAGAGATCCCATCAGATAGAGGCAGAGAGCGCTAAATGGAATCACTTTACTATCGAGGTCACATCAAAACGTGCAAAACACGTTGTGTCACACGGATTTCGGTACCGGGCCCGGCCGGCCGGCTGGCTGGCCGTGAGCTACCCTTTCGATTTAATGGCCGATTATCAGCAGTGGATGAGTGGATAATGGGCTTTGTTTCCGAACAGCACGAGGCCCGACTCAACTCGACTGATTCATTTGTTTTATCAAGAACCAGCGGAATCACGAACCGTTGCACCGCATTGCACTGCACTGTGTTGCATCGTCGGGACAGCAGGAAGTGGATTTGAACTTTTGAAGCCGCCGCATTTTGGTTGCGCGAAATAAATCGAAGCGTGGTTAGAACGATAAGTAACATACGTTATTTAGTTGGTTACAGCTATGATTGTTCGTGATACCAGTTTAGCCATTAGGTCCTTGCAATGCCAAGGTAATTAGTACCTAACACACAACAGATGTGTAAGTTTGTTGCCAAAGTGCTGATATTGTTACCGGAAAAACTCTCGCTCGAACAGCGAACAAAATTTGCCGATGCTTTCACGCCACATTAGAAAAGATTGTTGGATGGCGTCTGAGTGTGGCATGTGATGGCAAAGATTTTTTCCTTTCCAACACTCGAGACCAAGTAGAGTGACACCGTTTACTTTGTCAACTTTCTAACAACTCCGTCTTGCAGAAGAAGAAAAGAAAACTATGTATTCCCAGTAACTGTTCTTTGAAATCCTAACTGCAGCTAACTTTTCTGTTTTCTCCTACACCAACTTTGACTTGAATCTACATAGTAGCAACTAGCAACGTGTCATCCATTCGCAACCCGTCACATAATTTCAAGTAGGTATGTGTATACAGTTAGGGAAAAGAAGCGAAATCCGAACCTAACAAGTGGCGGAGCAAAGTAGTTGTCTCATAAATGTGTACTTTCCAGTTTAGTTCCAGTTTTATGGTTAGGGTTTACGTTAGGGTAACAGGAAATTCAGAGTCGAAAGTAAAAATTGGATACTCCAACTCCACGCAAAACACAAAATACAAACCTAATGATTGAGCTGGAATGGTTTAAAAATGCAGTTTAAACCGGGTTTCTACTTTTCTGCAAGTGCCAAACCTTTTTTTTTTAAGAATGAGTTGCATCTCAGTAGAATCTCATGAAATGTATGACGAAATAAAAACGTGGTTCATTAAATTTTATGTCGGTCAATAGAATACTATTTTTTCTCAATTGAATTTTCTTTATAATTAAAAAATGACCATAGTTCGAGTCGCCCTATCCTGTACATTCACAATTTGATTCGAATTCAAAAGCAGCTTCCTAAACCCCCTACACTTGCTGGGTGTTGCTTCGCTAGCTTTTCCTACGGAATTACCCTAGTACCAGTGTGTGCACCCTCTCTCTCTCTCGCTCTCACAGCAAAATAGTTGCACTTCTGATGTTGGTTTCCTAGTTAAGGACACATGATACATCCCGTCGTCGCGTCGTTCCACCCACCCCACCCCATCCCGACCCCGTTAGTGGGGTAGTCTAATGTGTCGCCGAGTAAGTGTACAGTGTTACGAAAAAGACGACCGGCATAAATCTGTTAGCGAATAAAACTATAAATCCTGGTGAGATAAATGTCAACTTTGCATATAATGCCTCCTGCTAGTTCTACAGGAGGCATATTCCGAACACATTCATGACTCTCTCTCAGCGTGGATACTCTGTACAGCGACCTCCGTTGGATAGTTTTTGGCAGGGTTGAATCAATAGCGGCTTACTAAATAGGTATCATTATTTGTAGCCCGAGCAGCAGAAACTTTCGGAGCTTCGCGCGAATATCTGTATGCAGATTAACGAGTACCAAGTGAAAGATTACGCGCATATGGATTTTCCCAAAAAAAAAAAGTGGCCGGGACGCCACACATGAGTGGTATATGGGAGCTGATGGTGAGGGCTGTGAAAGAGGCGATGAAGACTTTAGACGACAAACCAAAGACCGAAGTGGTTCAAGGTACGGGAGCCGTTGAAGGTAGACAATTTAGTCTTCATTGTAGAAGGCAAGAATCAAAAAAGCTAGATTGGAGGTATTGTACAGCAGCTGCTTACGAGACCAGACGGCCAAGTGTGACAGACGTTGGAACTGCCGAATGAAGAACTTTTGCAATTTTCATCATGAATTACAGGTTCTTGTTTACTTTAGTAATAATTCTTCTATAGTGGGAAATAACTGCATTGAATTGTGGCCTTCTATTCAGTGGGCTGGCCACGTAGCAAGGATGCCGAATGAGAGACCAGCGAAAACAATATTCAGCAAAGAAACAGAAAGAGACCGTCGACTTCGAGGCAGACACCGTACCCGTTGGATGAGCGCTGTTGACGAGGATACTAGAACAGAGGGTATTAGTTGCGACTGGATAGTGACAGCCCAAGATCGAGAAGAGTGGAGGCAATAGACGCAATTCGGCCCAGATTCGATAAGCTAATTGTCGCCGAAAAATCAAGTAAAGTAAAGTAATTCGGGCCTTTCTTCGGATGTTCCCGAGTGTCACAGAAAGACAGCGGATTTCAAAAACTGATTTCAAACACCGGATGAAGGTAGCAGGGACACCCAAATACTTGAAATTAGCCAGCAGCACATACTTAGTATGGTTAACGCAGTCGCTGCTTTGAGGTCAGTATGCACAATGTTAACTTGTACTCCATCTTATATACGTTGATAGGCTCTGAACTGAACTCCACTAGATTAGTGATAATCAAGCGGCTAGCAAAAAAAAGTCATGCTGACCAGTTGAAAGCTATTGTGCAACACTTCTTTGCAAGCAGCCTCCGATAAGCATCTGGAACAATTCTAAGCCAGCGCAAAGCGACGTATAATTCCGCGAATCTATTCCAGCACACGGGAAAGAAAAGCATAGTCTTGGGCTTAACCGCTTTTAAGACATTACCCTAGTTTATGGACAGACTTCGCAGTCGGTTATTAGAGTACAGGACCATTACGGCGCTGGTGCAACGCTTCTACTGATTCTAGCAGCACTGCCCAGCCGATATTCAAATATACGACGGCTGACGTGTTAGACCAGCATCGTACCTCGATGTTAACTGGCTGGTTTCGGACGGAATCTATTATTACTTATCACAAAACTACCGACCGGTGAGATTGAAAACTCCGGACTTTCGGGTGCAATTGAATTTAAAATCCAAGTTGAAATTTGACCATGACCATAAACCTGAACTAAAATTAGTGTTGAAATTGGACTTGTAATCGAACTTGGCAGAAAGCATTAAATTAGATTTGAATTTGGACTAATTTGGCCTCGAAACCTAATTTCAAATCGAACTGGAAACTAGACTTGAATTTACCCAAGCAGCACACTTTTGGCACTTTTAGTTGAAGAAACTTATTCACGACCGAAATTGGTTCTAAATCAGTTGCCACAACTGCTTTATAACATCTGTGCTAGTAGAGTGGAGCAATGTGGAGTGTAAGTTTTATTTGGTTTTGATATGAAATTGGACTTGAAATTGGAATCGAATTAGACTTGAAATTAAGCTAAAAATCGGACATGCAATTTAACCTGAGTGGAACTTGACATTGGACATTAAATTAACCTTGAAATTGGACACGAAGTTTCATTTGCAATTCGGATTGTGAATCGCCCAGTTAACTTCGAGGTACGAAGGTGGTCCGTCGTATGCCAAGCCAAGCCAGTCGCCGCATGTTCGACTGGACGATGCATGCTAGATAGTTTCAGTAGAATCATTGCACTAGCCGCGTAATTATCCTCTACTCTAACAGCCGGCTGCGAAGTCTTCTATTTTCTAGTCTCGTTTTTCCGCTATTTTCCATTTTTCTTTTCCAATGCACCGTTTTCTTGGTATTTGCACTAACTTTTCTTCTTTTTCCTTCCGTTTTTCCTCTCTTTCTCTAACATTTTTTTCCGTTTTTCTTCATTTTCTGTCCAATTTTTTCTTATTTTCGCGTCTGTTTTCCCTGTTTTCACACTAAAATTTGTGTGATTTTCATTCCCGTTTCGTATTATCTTCTCCCTTTTTCTTCTTTTCGTTTCTAGTATTTGTCTGTTTCTAACTCTCTTACTTCTATCTCTTGTAGTCTTCATCAGTTCCGTTTTTCCTCTTTTAGATGACCCGAAAACTCTGTACCGTTTATTCTGTTTTTGGCTCGCTATTTTCCCATTGCTCTCCGGTTTTCCTTCTTTGCCTCCCTTATTTCTGTTCTTTTCACTTTATTTTTACCTCTTTCCTTGGTTCGTTTTTTTAGTTTTCTCTTTTTTTGTTCAATTTTCCCATCCCGTTCTGACCCACTTTTCTCCTTTTGTATCTCTCTGCCCTCTTTTTACCATTTTGCTCGTTTATTGGTTTTCCTTCCTCTCTTGCTATTCTTCTTTTCCTTTTCGGTTTCCCTTGTTTTCTGTTCTATTTTTCCTTTCGTGTCGCTTTTTCATTCTTTTTCTTTCCGATCTATTTTGTCACTTTTTTTGCTTTCATGTCCCGTCTTCTCTCTTCATCGTCAGTCGTCTCCATTCAACTTGATCTTGGACCACTCGTTACCTATTTCTCTGGCGCCTTAAAAATTATAAATTACTTTTGACCTACACGTGCTTTTTTTTTTGTTTTCACTACTTTTCTTTCACTCGTTTTTTTTCTTCATTTTTATGCGCGCGGTTTATCATTTCACTGTTCTCTGATTTCCCTCTTGTTTTTCTCTTTTTTGTTTCATTTTTCATCAATTTCCATTCACTGAGCCACGATTTATTTTGTGTTTCTCTCTCTCTCTCTCCCTCTCTCTCTCTCTCTCTCTCTCTCTCTCTCTCTCTATTTCTTTCTCTCTTTTTTTGCCGATTGAGGTCGGTATATACAATGTCAACCTGTGCTCCACCTTCTATACGTTGTAGGCTCTGAACTGAACTCCACTAGATTAGTGATAATCGAGCGGCTAGGAAAAAGGTCATGCGTTGAATTGTACTGCGCAACACTTCTTTGCAAGCAGCCACCAATCAGCATCTGGAACAATTTTAGCCAGTGCAAAGCGACGTATAATTCCGCCAATCTATTCCAGAACACGGGAGAGAAAAGCAAAATCTTGGGCTTAACCGCTTCTTAGACATTACCCTTGTTTCCGTTATTCGAAATTTCCATTTCTGTTCCGTTAATACTCATTATTCGAGTTTTTTAGGCTGTAGAGCCCACTGTACATCCGACAAATTTATTTTTGCCTCCCGATTTTTCATGCCAACTACAAAGGGGGGGGGGGGGGCACTATGGGCCAGAAATTAAAATTACGGGACAAAATTGTTTGCGGTTAAACGGCATGTCTCAGCTCAATATAGTCTTCGGCAACTTTTTGAATGAAAAAATGATGCATCTTTTGAAGGGGTCGTCCAATATTTAGGCGTTACTTAAACAACAATTTAAGTAATAACTTAGTAATATTTTGCACATAAAAGAGGAATATTTTTGCTGAAGACTGTTTTGCTTTTTCTGCATTAAATAATAAGATATAACTGTCTTTGGGCTAAAAACCGTCTGATGAAAAATGTGTATTTTTATCAGCGTGGTGTCTTCGGAGAAGTAAAATAATAAAATATAGCGCATCTTCCTGCACTATTAGGGTGACCATGAATTCACCTATTAGGCTGATACAAACTTTTGTTTTCTTAAATAATTTTTAAAAAAAGTTTTTTTCTCCAAAAGTTGCAGAACATACTAAAATAAGCAGCTTTGCTGAATGAAGTAACTATCTATCTCTTACCGGTAGCGAAATATAATGATGTGTTAAAAAAGAGCACTTAAAAATCAATTACACTTAATAACTTTGCACACGATTTTTTTATTGCTTTCAAACGTTCTACAAAGCTATTCAGTATGTTGAAATACATATTTTCTGTGAAGACTGTTTGACGCTAGGACGCATATTTATTAAGTTATAAAATGTATGAAAAAAAATCCGCACTATTCCCAGGTATTCTCAGCCATGGTATTCCCAGGTATTCTCTGGAATACACATTTGGGCAGATAGCTTTAATAATTCCCTACAAAACGGTATGCAAACTAATTGCAGATACTTGCAGATGGCTAAAATATTCGGATTTTTCATCAGACGGTTTTCAACCTAAAATCAGTTATATCTTATTAATTGATGCAGAAAAAGCAAAACAGTCTTCAGCAAAAATATTCCTCTTTTATGTGCAAAATATTTTCTAGAACATCACATTGAGCTGTCTGTTGAAATAAGCATGTTACAAGAAGAAATGTGATTCGAGGGGTCGTTTATAATAAAAGGTCTATTGCTGAAAATGGGTAAAAGCAACAAGTTTCATATTTTCAGAAGAATTACATGAAATTGGTTTATCTTTAATATATTGAAACCATAAAGGTGAAAAAAAGTTTACTCAAAAAGTTATTACTTAAATTGTTGTTTAAGTAATGCCTAAATATTGGACGACCCCTTCGAAATATGCATCAATTTTTTATTCAAAAAGTTGCCGACATTGAGCTGAGACATGCCGTTCAACCGCAAATATTTTTGTCCCAAAATTTTAGTTTCTGGCCCAAAGTAGGGGGGGGGGGGGTGGCAAAAAAATAATTTGCAATGGCGTTAGTGAAAATTAATCAAATTTTTAGGGTCAAATATACCCATACATTCATGTTCGCTTTGCATCCCAGGCAAGGACGACAGTGGAATATAACGGGTGACAACTAAAATTTTGGATTTTTTTTCTCAAGCCGTCAAAAAAAGACAAAGAAACATGAAGAAGATCTGATTTATCGAAATTTACGATACATTATCCATTGTTGAAAAAAATAGTGTACATTTGAAAGCGGTGCGTAATTGGCTGTTCGGCAAAGCTTCCGTTTGATGTCCGAAGAGCAGCGTTGTACGGCCGTCAAGTCAACTTTGCGAATGCATCTCTTGATTCTGCCAATCAACTGTTTGCAATGCGTGGCTCTCCAGTTATTTTTGTACCCCTAGGAACTCAAAATCCTGAAGAAATCTTCGCACTGAGACAGATTTTTTGGGTCGTGGTTTTTGGGTACAAATGGAATCGAATGGGTATTCAGGAACGATTATGTTTTTTGGCGTAATGCGATGATGCTCTATCCGGCCAAAGCACGTATTGTCCATCTGCATGATGTTTTTGTAGAAACGGGATCAAAATTTTCTTCAAACATTCGTCTGCTGCATCTCAATTGATAGCCAAACCAGAGGGCTTGTTGTTGAAGAAACGAGAAAGAGAACGATGTCCTTCTGCGTCCGTAATTTTGACTGGTCTTCCACTACCTTGGTGGCGAATCTTGGGTATCTTAGGATATGGTAAACAGTTGAAGCCGCAACATATTCGCTTTTTAAATGTTGTACCGTATACTTTTTACCGAGATTTCTGTGGCAGTTCGTTGAAGTGTTCAACGCGCTCCCGTAATGCTTCTTGTTTCGACGTCATTTTAAGCAAAACAAGGCAAGCATAAACAAAACAAACAATATTGACAAAAAGAGGAGAGAGAAAGCTAACACATACATACTCTCATTTCTCTCTGAACTCGTTTGTAATGGAGCATAGGGGCCTCAAAAAATTCCAAAATTTTAGTTGTCACCCGTTACTTATTGGACTGAAAACAGAGCGATTGAAAAACGTAAATACCCAGTGATAGATATCTTTTCTCCTCTGCTGGATTTACGATAAAACGTTGATTTTTTGCTTTGTTGAACGGCAGAAGAAGAAGTTACTCCCAATTTTCTTCTAGGCTGCAGAAACACGACATTTAGTTGGGTACTTTTACAAATTATTTGTTAAATATTGACTTTGCAAAGTACTAGAAGTTACGCAGATCCATATCGCTGTTTCAAGACTAGTCTCTGAAAATGCGTGGCGGCTGCAGCTTGATTTAAAACTTCATCAACGGACAATGTATCGAAACAGGGATTACGAGATCTTCTGCGGTACTCAAACAAATTTTCTATTACTTCGGCGAAAAAACACTATTTGTCTGTAATAATCTAGATTCTTTCACTATAACGGAGATGACCGGAATATAGGACCAAAACACCCAAATACGAACCTCTAACGCTAGATGCAACTACGTTACTGATGCTTGTCTTGACTACAAACTGGCAAAATTGGTTTGCGTTTTCGCTGGGGTTTTAACCAGGACACTGACATCTATACACGAATATTGTTATGTTTATAGGGACAACTTCTTTTCCAAGGTTCACAGCAAATCCGGCCCTGGATAAAAGAGTGTTCGTCAGGTGCTCGTACCAGCTGTAGTTTAGGTCACGTCTATTCGTTTCAGCTTTGAGTAACCCGATCAGGAGGACCTAACAAAATTATAACAGATCTTGTTATTTTGTTATCAAATTTTCTAATAACAGTTATCATTAATTTGATATATTTTATCATATTATAACAACCGTTGGTATAAATTAGCCTCCGTAAGTGGTTAAAATAACAAAAATTATAACTAAACTGCCTTTAATTGATACATGATTCATAGCAAACCATGAACATCCTGTATAGGGTCTGGTTTGGTTACAGACGACAAAAGCCGCTTAAAGTATTAGAAGATTAGATTTAAATTAAATCTTGTAGGTGAATAATCGTTTACATATAAGTAACATTGAGAGATTTTCTTTGTGCCTCTTCTCTTTCGGTTCCCACGGCGATGCAAAGGCACTTTAAAACATCAGCCTTGCATAAATCAGTTGCTGGTGTAAGTAGCTAGCTAATCGTCAAGAATACTTTTGTTACTCTTAAATGTCTTTGGACACTACTTTTTTGTTCTTACAAAGTATAAAAATTACCTTTTTTGCCGACCGGTTTCGGGTAAGTAGTTACCCATCTACGGGGCCGAGTCCAACTAATTATGTTGATGAGAGCAGCTACAGACTTAACTTTGTTAAGCCGAAGAGCGGCGATACTATTGGAGCATCATCCTCGTTCATCAGTGGCCGCTCAGCTGTGAGGATGTGTAATGACTCCCACGCATTCAAATGTGACGATTTTCGTACATTTTTGAAAAGTTTAGCACTATTCCAGTTTATCACATGTTCACTGCTAATGGCATGCATTGCCACACTGGAGTCATTAGTACGTTTATTTTCGGTTGCAGCTTTATGTTCTTTCACGCGGACTTTAATTTTTCGACGAGTTTGGCCAATATAGAATATAGAAGAGCTGGATTTGCTCAACAAAGGTTTAAACTTCGCTATCTCTCCAGCGCACGCACCGCTGGCTGATATAGTAAACAACATTGAAAGCTATATCCAATACAGAGATGGTTCATTCAAAGCAGCCGTACGGCATGATGTGCAGAAATGTCTCATGCGCACTGTTAGTCAGCAAAACAATAAAAGACATGCAGCGTTCAATGATTGGTGTGCGATTCGGCAATTAAAAACACATAACGTCATATACTCTCGGGCTGATAAAGGGAATGCGGTGGTTATTATGGATAAGGGAGAATATGACTCACGTGTTCTTGATATGATTTCTTCGGGACCGTATATAGAATACGTTTACAAGAACGGTAAGCCTAAAGATCCGCTTAACGCTATGATTGAAGGGGCAAATAGCACTCGCCAGAAAGTAGCTCACTTAATGGGTGAAATAAAGTTGGAAAAACGGTTACTAACTTCAAATCCAAAAGTGGCGTCGCTATATTGCTTACCCAAAATTCATAAAAATCCGCTTGCTATGAGACCTATCTCATCGAATATCTCCACCCCCATGGAAAAACTGGCAGCGTGGTTGGTGGATGAAATGAAGAAATATCCCATTAATCACGGTGCAACTGTGAAAAATTCGATTGAACTAGTTGAACAACTTAAAGATGTAACGGTTCGACGGGGAGAGATTATGGTTTCATTTGACGTTAGCGCTTTATTTCCAAGTGTACCAGTTCCTGAAGCAGTACGAAGTTTGCGAGAACATTTAGAAAGAAGCCGAGCTTCACATACCCATATCGAAGCCTATGTTTCAATAGTTGAGCAATGCATGAACCAGAATTTCTTTACGTTCAGACAAAAATTTTACAAACAAACATTTGGCCTTAGTATGGGTAATAAAATCTCTCCACTCTTGGCGGAATCATTTATGAGTGACTTTGAGGCGGCATTACAAAAAGAAAAATACTTTCCGAGAGTATGGAAGCGTTATGTAGATGATGTTTTTGCTATCGTGAAAGAACGACACCTTTCACAAACGCTCGAATTATTAAATTCCCGACATCCTACAATAAAGTTCACGGTCGAAAAAGAAGTGGATGGAAAAATACCCTTCCTGGATCTGCTAATAACTAAAAAAGAGGACAATTCGCTGAAGTTTGGCATATACCGAAAACCCACATCCACGGACCGCTACATAACGTCGGATTCAAACCATTACGGCGCGCAACAACAAGCGGCTTTCCATGCAATGACACACCGCCTTGTCAGCATACCGATGGAGAAAGAGGACTTTGTAACGGAAAGGGATAAAATATACGAAGCTGCTAGAATCAACGGTTTCGATAATAATTTTGTCGATAAAATAATTCGTCTGCATGAGCGCAAGAGACACAGGAAAAATGTCACTACGTTACAACCGCAGAAAGATGATGTACAACGAATCAGCATGCCATTCTACCCGAAAGCCACCAATCCGATTAAGCAACGCCTTAAACGACATGGGTATCACGTAGTGTACAAAAGCAGTAATACACTACGGGATTTGCTTTGTAACACGAAAGATAAAGTCCCCGCCGAAGAAAAATCGGGAATTTATCAAATCGAGTGTCAAGATTGCCCGGCGATATATATTGGCCAAACTCGTCGAAAAATTAAAGTCCGCGTGAAAGAACATAAAGCTGCAACCGAAAATAAACGTACTAATGACTCCAGTGTGGCAATGCATGCCATTAGCAGTGAACATGTGATAAACTGGAATAGTGCTAAACTTTTAAAAAATGTACGAAAATCGTCACATTTGAATGCGTGGGAGTCATTACACATCCTCACAGCTGAGCGGCCACTGATGAACGAGGATGATGCTCCAATAGTATCGCCGCTCTTCGGCTTAACAAAGTTAAGTCTGTAGCTGCTCTCATCAACATAATTAGTTGGACTCGGCCCCGTAGATGGGTAACTACTTACCCGAAACCGGTCGGCAAAAAAGGTAATTTTTATACTTTGTAAGAACAAAAAAGTAGTGTCCAAAGACATTTAAGAGTCATTCTAGTTCTTACGTTAGCACGACTACGTAATTTGAAATACTTTTGTTGATATTGATTTGAGGCATTTTTACTTAAAGTTTAAACGTGAAAACCAAATCTATTCTTGCTTTTAATATATACGTTTTTATTTTCCATACGAAAATCTACGAAAAAAGACAAAAACGAAAGAAAAAGTTTTCGGCCGATTTTCGGAAATTCCGTTGTTCGAATTTTCATTTTTGTTTCGTGCTAGAGGCATTAACTCAACTCGAACACTCATTTTTCGAGTTTTTCAGGTTGTAGAACCCACAGACAATTGATTTTATGAAAAAAATTGACTCATATCCTACAAATTATTTTTTTGCCCCTCGATTTTTCAAGCCAATTTGCAAGGAGGGGGGACAAAAACTTTTGAAATTATTTGCATGACCATTTTGTGAAAAATCTTTTTCCAATTGACATTTCTCCTCAATTGCTGAGAAAATTCTTACATTTCCATAAAAGTAATGTGTAGGCTATGCTTGCTTGGTTCAAGAACTGTGAACTTTTGAAATCTTAAGGTTTCCCTTAATGTTAGCTAAGAAAGTATAAAGCTTCGAATTTTCTGAAAATAATTTCCGTTTATCAGGTCCATTCACTTTTCGGTCTATTTTGTGCTATAATTTTGACAAATGCTTAAGCGAAAAGTAAGGAGTGATAGGTGAGAGGGGAGAAGCGAGAGATGAGAGGTGAGAAGTGAGAGATGTGGGAGAAGAGAGGTGAATGGTGAGAGGTAAGACTTCAGAGGTGAGAGGTGAAAGTTGAAAGTTGAGAGGTGAAAAATGAGAGGTGAAAGGGTAAGGATGCAATATGATAGGTGAAAGGTGAAAGGTGAGAGGTGAGTGGTAAGAGGTGAGAGGTGAGAGATGATAGGTGAGAATGTAGATGTAAGAGATGGGAGGTGAGAGGTGAATGGTGAGAGATAAGAGGTGAGAGGTGAATGGTGGGAGGTGAAAAGTGAGAGTTGAAAGGCTGAAGGTAAGAGATGAGAGGTGAGAAGTGAGAGATGAGAAGTGAGAGACGAGAGGTGAGTAGTCAGAAGTGAGAGGCAAGAGGTGAGTAGTGAAACGTAAGAAGTGACGAAGAGCTAAACAGTTCAATAACGTTTGGTCTCACATCGAGTTTGTGGTTAAGTAAAAATTAAATGACATAAGAACTTTAAAAATCAAGTGACTTTGGAAATTAAATCCTATTAAAAAGAAATCATACCGTTGATTGTTCTGATATTTAAATTCTATTAAATTACCCGTTGCAGCACAGAATTCACCCCTTTTCCTCAAGCTTTGCGCTAGTTTTGCATTATACCATTCCGGACGACTCGCAAGCAAGCAGGCAGCAAACAAAGTGCCGCAAATGGTAAGTTCGCCCATTTTCACATGTGGAATGCAGTGTGCCATTCACAGACATAATAAACCCCTAACCAACCAACCAACCAACCGACGACGATGTAGCTATATACTTCGGAAAGTGAGACCCAAGAAGATGAGGCAGAGATGATGAAGCGTGTTATCTGCGTGGTGGTTTCCGAAGCTCACGGTCGTGTCAGCATACGGGCCGCACGGAATCCTGTGTGACACACATTTTTTTCGCCACTTCCTGACGTCAAAACGGGATCGGGACGGGTCGGGTTCGAGTGTCGTAACAGTAAAGAAAAGTGCTCATTGCGGGGCTCTTTCACCGGGGGCAAGCGCAAAAAGAAGTGTATGTACCTACATTTGCTTAGAACAGAGAGTCAAAATGAAATGAAAGGCACCGCCGGGGCTGGCGCTGGTGGGATCAGAAAGCGAGGAAACTCTAATGTAATTCATGTTTTCTTACTCGGTCCTTTTCCGGATGACGAGGATCAGTTTATCGTTTTCTTTGATAGGACGGAAGGATGAAGTTGAGTCCTGAGATTTGCCACTGTCCATATCTTATACAAATTCTGCAAATAAACTACGCAATGAATCTCTCGCCTCACATCTGTATGTTTTCTGCTGGAAGTGGAGGTGGAAGAATCCTACCGGTAAAGTGAAAGGATACGACAGAAAAAATCAAATCGTAAGGGGCGGCAAGGTTAACCCGAGAGTTTATTTGATATTCTACTTGGTTGGAGCACGAAAACGACACATCACTTTTACGGAGCATCCCCTCAGTTGGCATTCGAGTGGTCATAGAAAACCACAGTCAAGAATTTATTTCCCTCAAGCTGTACTTCATCTTGCAAGTTTTTATTGCATCACATTCCTGGCCGAGTCGAGTAACAAAATGTAACCGGTATCAAAGAAATAGTAACGAAACCTTAAGTACTCAAAGGTCCACGGACGGGTCTCCAGACAAACGTATATATCCATCTTCACCCGAATGTCAGTAAAAAGATGAATACTTTCTTGTCTGAGTTACGAAACATAAATATTTTATGAGGCAGTCCTCCTTCGCCGACAGTTTTGCACCAGCAGCTTGCGGGCTCCGATGACGGTTGACTCGAATGTTTCTGTCCTCCCGTGTTTGTTACGATTTCCCATGCTCCCGGTGGTGGTGTTGGTGGCAAGGAGGAACACCACACCACACCACCCCACCCCACTGCACCACACCGGGCATGGGAAGACCCTTTTTGCTGTGAAAATTCATAATTGAGTGTCTCTTGTTTCGGTTACCTTTTTTATGAAGTGGATATAAGAACTGTGAATGGGTGATATGTGGTGAAAAGAATTTTAATGAAACCTTGCATGTTATTTTACGACCTTGCCATGCATGGCACTGCGAACATGCAATACTGAGATGTGACCATGCTTAAAGCACAGCATCCGCGTTGCAACGAATAAGATTAGAAAACACTACCCCCCTAGTTAGTGCTTTCTTCAATTAAAACAAACGTGGAATTGACGATAAAAATAATTAATAATATTGAGGAACAATCAACTACTATCTTGAACGAGTCAGAGCCACATGCACCACTTTGGAAACAGTTTCAATTAAAAGTTCTTTTTATTTGCTGAAATCTATACCTTTTCCGGAGTATTTCTCATCCATCAAATGTATTTTTCAACCAATCACGCACCTCATCTGTTCACTCACAATTTTAAACTTTATCGACTACTGGGCGTTTGTGTGTGATACGCGAAAGCAACAATATTACAGCTGCTGGGTGGCTTAGCCTTACGGGAAACCATGTGTTTGTGGCATGTTACGCTCATCAAGCCACCCAGGATTTCGCCCGGGAGTGGATTTAACTTTGAAATCGTTTCTTTTCACGGCGCGGTCGGCATGCCGAAGCGCGGTGAAGCAATGCTCCGGCAAAAACTCCGAACTGCTCGAGGGATTTGTTTCGCGCAAAACCGCCGCACCGGAAGGAACAAGTTTGGCGCTTTGAGAGCGGTAATTTTTAGTACTGTTTTCTACCCGTAACCAATCTGTGAGTAGGTGTTCCAGCTAGCAACGAAAAATTACGATCTAATTGCTTTCGGGGGTAGCGAAATGGAAATTGAAAACGCTTTTCTAGAGTACGCGTAATTACTTGTAGTTTGCTGCAAATTCAAACTGCAATTTAATAACTATCAAAACCTTTCCACAAATCCTTTACAAATATTCGTCGAAATGATAAAAATCATTCCAACAAGGCTTGCTTTTTCCCGATTTAAGTTTGTTTTTCATCAGTTCGTCTCCCACTACTGCTGAGTTGATGAAGGCCACGCTTGTTTGACTAATGGTTTGTTTACGGTCGCCCCACCGACAGGCTGGTTATAACGGATGAGCGACTGAGCGCCCCGTCCGTCGGTCGTAAACGGTCGTGTGCCTTCAGCGCTAAGTGTTGCGTGGAAAACAAAAGCAAACTAATTAGAATACCTACCTGGCCTGGCCGGCCAGGACGTGTGTTTTGCGTGTTTACGCTACTTTATGTGTGGGTGTGGGTGTGTGTTCAAGTTCCTGAGCTATTAGTGGAGTTAATAGCGTTTTTAGCTGATGCGATCCCAAATTAGACGGAAACTCGTAGCGAGTTCCAACCGGAATGCCCCTTGGATGTGTAAGCTATAGGCTGCTTCCAATGAAAACACCCCTCCACTAAGAGGCACGGTGGAAGGTGATGAAGTGCTTAGTTATCACAACAATAGACTGGCTGCGTGTGTTAAGGTAAGGTCCTGTGCAGCACGTCAAATTGTTTAGTTTAGCTAATTGGTTGGCACTTGAGTGTAGAACAAATAATGCACACAAACATATCTAGAACGCTAGCTGAAGATTACTGTTCCAAGTAATTTCTCTTTACATGAAGTGAACCAGAGTTCCGTCAATAGCTGCGGCTAGAATTGTTTTATTTTTTCCTCGGGTTTGGGGTTTCTTTCGTTCTGTTTTCTTCTTCCATAAAACATGACTTAATTGCTACAGGTTGTTCTCAGATTTGCAGTACTACTAATTCAATAAGCATTTGAATTTTTATATTTTGTTATCGGGGAAATTCCCGTAGTCATATTTCCTAGTTTTGTTCCTGGTAATACCTATGGACACGTGACTGTGGCTTCAGGACACCTTCTAGAATATATAAAAATAACAGCGTGCCCAGCCACGAACAAAAGGTGGAGCACCAACTTTCAAATTTGTAATTGAAATTATAAGGTTTATTTGATATTGAATTTATGTTAAACTTAAAAACGGACTTTCATTCGAATTAGATATGTAATCGGATCTAAAACTGAACTTGAAATTTTGTTTAAATCGGAGCTTGGAATTTCTTTTGAAACTAGAATTGGCGTTAGTCTTAAAATTGAACTTAAACTGGTACTTAAAAAAGACTTAAAATTGGACTCTAAATTAGACCTGGAATTTTACGCAACCCTTATGCTTTCGACAAATAAAAACAGCTTAAAGCATTCTTACTGCACTGAAGAAGTTGAAGTCTTCAACTACTTGCTAGGACCAGGTGGGATTCCGTCGATTGCGTTGAAAAAATGTGCTAATGCCTCGTGTGCTCCACTAGAATTAATTTTAAATCAGTTATTGCGGAGCTTCCACCTATTCAGAGTCCCACACGAAAACTATTATCGTAGTTATTTTCTGCGTTTACCACACATGTTTGCAATTTAACCATTTAAACCATCAGTTTTTCGTTATTGCCTCCCCACTGCACTCCTACTTGCTTGACAAGCATATTTTCAATTTATTTAGCAAATACAGGACAATTATTATTAAAAGACGAAGTTGCGTAGGACTCGTAAAATTACTGCCAGGTGCAATACTATCACAGACGATATTCCCAACGCGTTGGAAAAAATTGAACACGTTTTCCATTTTAAAAAACCCGATTTAATCCACCTAGTGGTGAAAGGAACCTTTGTTATACGGTCTTACTTGGTATTTGAGATAGAAATCGACACGTTTTCGGAATACAATTCATCTATTGGTTAACGTTGCGTAATGCGTTGGTTTACATAAAATTTTTGAAAATTGAATAAGTTTACAAATTTTGAACAAAATAGGAACACTTTTAAATTTTGATAGATCCTTTTTTCATGTAATTGCTGAGTAAGGATAAGTAAGTTGTTATTAATTTGAGTAAGTGCAAATAAAAGTAAGTTGTAAGAGGAAATCTTATTCTTTAACATATACATTGCCTAGTAAAGGTCTAGTTTATAGGTTTTTGAACTATGCATAATTTCCTGTAATGCCATTCTATTTGATTCACATCAATAGAGTTTTCTAGAATAATTTTAATCAATTTTTATTAACCTTCGGTTACTCACGCTGTTGTATTTTGTACAACACGTGTAGGTTTTTCAACGCCATATTGTTATAAAGTTACAAATCGTTGTTTAACTAACGAATATTCTTCAATAAACTTATTCTGAGCAAAATGTCATAATTATTCAATGCATTAATAATTTAAATTGTTGGAAAAATAGATCAGCATAAACCGCCATCACAGAAACGAAACAATCAGCATGCGAGGTGTATCGCAATTGACCCCAAGTGGAATTTTCTCTCGTTTCTTCATATGGAAAAATGGTGTCTGTATGCAGCAAAACTAGCCAATGTAAAATGTTTAAAATGTATCCGTCTGCTGGTAGTCGAGTAATTCGTAGTCAAAATTAAGGTATTTTTTATAATCAAAGTTCTACAGTTTCTAAACAAGCAAACATAGAGGTATACTATATTCAGCAAAGTTGTGTATTTTTATCATTTGTACAATTTTGTAATACAAGAAAAAGTCATACAACAATTACAAAAAGAGTAAAAATATAAAAACTGAGTTTACAAATTCATATACAATAAATAAGATTTTTCTATCTTAGCTGTACAGATGGAAGGTTACTGTCTCTAGCAAAATTTCTTGTAATAATATGCTCTATAACTTTGCAGAGCACATCAATGTGTTATATTGACACTGAAGACAAATAATTTTTTTTATTTCACTTTTAGGGGGATTAGTCTAAATTTAGATTCCACCAGACGATAGAGCTTTTAATTTCAAGAAACTATTTTAAAGGTTCGATAAACCTAAAACCAAGTTTTCCCAGTCAAACCTCTAGTGCGCACGTTTTCTTTGGTTTGGGGTTATAGTGCGCGCGAGTAACTGTGTTGCAAAAGTTGGCGCGAGTGTTCGAGGGTTAATATCTTTTGACCGGTAAAACCAATTCTTATGAAATTTTGCATATATGTAGTGTCGAAACATCTCGTTTGATATTAAAACAATTGAAATTAGGTTAATTATCTTGGTTAAAATCTGAATTAATTTTTGTTAATTTTGGTCTGGTGAATACGGTTGCTCGTAACTTTCAAATTAAACGTCCAACCAAAAAATCATTCAATAGTGATCTATCCGGCTATATTATCTTTCAAATGAGACTAATAACGCATAAATCGGTTTGGTCATCTCTAAGAAACAGGCGATAATTATTACCTTGTCAAAACAGGTTTTTAAGGATAACTTTTAAACTGCTTGTTTGTTTTCAATTAAAAATTCCTGAACAATTTAGTTTTAATAAGGGTTTTCATTTGATACTAAGATCGTTGAAATCGGTCATGTAGTTCCGGAGAAACCCGTGTCACGTATTTTACACATTTTTGCTTATAACTTTTAAACGAAACGTCGTATCACGAAACAACTCAATAGTGATTTACTAGACAATAATACCTTTCAAACAAAAGTAATAGCGAACGATTCGGTCCAGCCATCTCTGAGAAACAGGCGATAGAAAAAATCATTACATACATACACACACACAGACACACACACACACACTGTTACTCGGGGACCGGACGGGTCTCCCGCTACTACCCCAAGTCCCTGGTCGAACCACTGGGGACTTCCGGGGTGGACACTCAAGATCTCTTTTTCTTAGGCTAGCTCGATCTAGAGGGAGAGAATCTCCTTCTCGAGGTCGGCTTTATGACACCGATCAGGGACACACGGCGGCTACTGAAAACTCTCACTTTAGTTAATTAATTTTATTTAACCTAACTTACAATGATTGTGTGGGTGTGTATTACTGTGATTGCCGGCCGGCTGCTGCTAGATCTGCGGAGGGGCAACTATCGACGTACGAACGGCTGCTGTTGAGGCTGGCAGCTGCTATCGGGGAAGGCGATTGCCTTCGGCTTCGGTCTTTGCTGTCTGTTCCGGCCACTGCTTGTGGCTTTAGCTGCTGCTTGCGGGAAAATTGCCGCTCTCCGGATAGGTGGCTGTCAGATGTGCCACTGCCAGCGTGCGTGTCGCACTCAAGGAGCGAGGGGTTGCTCGTCGTTGTCGTAATCTCCAATGCAGATGGATTTTCCACGGTGAACCTCCTAAACGGCACGTAACTGCCTCTGATTGTTCTTCAGGGTTAAACTTAATGGGTCTATCGGAAGGAATGAAAGGGCTGGTCTTAGCTGCTATTCGCTTTTGGCTCGATCAATCGTTTTACAAACTGGATTTAGTTTTACCTGATTTCTGCACAGTATTATTTCGACGTATATCTTAAGCTTATAGCTCTCAAGCTTAAGCTATCTTTTAATTTTATCAGACACTAGTAATAGTTTGGTTAAACTTGCACGTGTAACTTTAGAATATTTTTCGTCAACCTTTTTCCTTTGCTGATTGAACTTGAAATGACTGAGCCCTTCTTGGCTAATTATCTATAACCCTTTTTCAGCTCTAATTTCCCTTTTTCCTTCCTTTTCATACTTTCATCCTACTCCAAATATCCCCATTTTCCGGCAGATCTTATCAGTGTTATTTGTTGCGTTAATTTTGTGTGTGAGTAGATTTACAATTATATTTGAAATGACCGTTAGCCGCTCATCATTCTATCTAGCTATTTCCTTATTTTCCCTACTTTCATTTGAGCTTCTGTTTTATTAATCATAATATACGTATCAATTTAAATCAATATTATCATAGCATACCTATCATAGTCTAGAATCATAGCATATTTATCATCGATTCAATAGTTTAACTAATTATAGCGTGGATCTCAATTCGATCACCACGAACTCTAGTATGCTTGTTACTCTCTTACTCCGGCTTTGAGTGCTCTTAGGGGGTTCTATGGGGCAAAGTTTTCGAACGGTAACAACACACACACACACACACACACACACACACACACACACACACACACACACACACACACACACACACACACACACACACACACACACACACACACACACACACACACACACACACACACACACACACACACACACACACACACACACACACACACACACACACACACACACACACACACACACACACACACACACACACACACACACACACACACACACACACACACACACACACACACACACACACACACACACACACACACACACACACACACACACACACACACACACACACACACACACACACACACACACACACACACACACACACACACACACACACACACACACACACACACACACACACACACACACACACACACACACACACACACACACACACACACACACACACACACACACACACACATTGCTCAAATCGTCGAACCCTATCGATTGGTATATGTGACTTGGCCCTCCGAGCCTCGGATCAATTTCGTGTTTTTCGACCAATTTTTAAACCTTTGTTATAGTATAACAAAGGTAAAAAATAGAAAGCGTCATATTTATTTTGCTATTGCGTCGTATGCTATATTTTAAATTTCGAATAACTTGAATTCGTATATACAAGTTAATCAAAAACGCATGTCGTCATCTTTCGGGAATTGAACCGCCATCTTCTGATCCATAAGCACTCACCGTATGATCCGCCCCATCCGCATCTGCAGAACAGACAGTGAAAATATCTTTACACTTGAAGCAGTCGATAATGTCGATAACTGACATATATTTTTGCTGCCAGTCGAATTGCAAAATTCTATGATCTAGCAGTATGTGTGCTGTGAACCGAATGAAAGTTTGGTATTAGTTTGTAAAGTCACTTTAAGCAGTGTAAAGTCACACCCTTAAGCAGCTTTAAAGTAGCCTGGTGAAAGCCTCTACTGGTTTAATATTTTTTTGAAACGATAATTGTACAATTGATGAAGGGACAGTAAGGGAAAGTAATGAAGAAGGATTTTTTGGGAATGGAGGGGGAAAGAGTGGAAAGGAAGGGGGGGGGGTAATAGGTAGCTATGCTTAACAAGTTGTCTTTGTGACTCCTATCTTTTGTCCAATGCTGGTACTGGTCTACTGGCAATGCTCTACTGGTCACCTTTAAGCAGCCTTTATCACCTTTAAGCAACCATAAAACGGTTTGATGTTTATGGCTGTTTACAAGCGGATTGTTTTGCAGAAAAACCTGCAATTAAGCTTTGGATGAAAGCTGGTTTGAAAAAACTTAGAGTAGCTTAAACATCGCTTGGTCAAACACCATTTGAGTGCTTACTTTATGCAGCCTGGATCGCCTTAAACCAACTCGTAAACAGCAGTTGCTCTTGCTGTTTACGAGTTGGTTTAAGACAGCCTATTGACATCTGTATGTTGAGCTGCAGTAAGGGATAGCGTCTGAATGTCCCGGGCTCAAAATTTGACAGCGGCCCAAAGCACTGTCGAGGCAGTCGAGTGAAAGGTAGCGACGAGGTGCTATCTCATTTCTGCTCACGCTATCATGTTGGCACCGAAAACATGGTTGCCTGCCAAAAGGAGGGTTTAAGACGATCCAGTGTGTATTTATACACACTAAGACGATCCAATAGTAGAATTTATATTTTAAATGCTTGGAAAGTTTCTAATTTCAGAAAATGGCGATTCAAGTCCCGAAAAATGACGACATGCATTTTAATAAGCTTGCATATACGAATTCAAGTTATTCGAAATTTAAAATATAGCATACGACGCCATATCAAAATAAATATGACGCTTTCTATTTTTTTTTTAAATTTAAAAATAGATTATTTTTTGACTGCATAAAGGTTGACGAGACGTTGATTAAGCGACTGAAAAAGCATTGCGAAACTATTTCTCGTTCTCGTTCGTTATATAAAAACACGCAAAAGCCTCTATTAAGCTCCATTGCACAGCTTTGAAAGCAGCTTCCCAAGTAACAAGTTCTAGTTGATCAAACGCTGAACTATGGTTTAATTTTAGAAATAAAAACCTTTTTTCAGCTCTTAAACATCTAAATTTGGTGATTTTATCAAGCTTATCAAGAGGCTTTTGGGCGTTTTTAAATAACCAATTTGCGCAAAGCTGGAAACAAGGCGCACAGAGGTTATATAAGGGACGATATAATTGCTTAACAAGTGTTTTTTCTGCCTCAAACGAAATAGGTTGTATAAGTTCTCCAATTTCAACTGAATAAGTATTGTAGAATTGTTTACATAAATTTTATTCGATGCATATTCAGCTATGGCTGAACAATTATGATCGCTAAAATGTGTAATCAGCGCATAAATGTTTCTTGGGAGGGCTCTTTTATTAAGATAACAAATCGTTTATTCAGCTAGTATAGCACAATTATTGAGAATATTGACGGGTTGTGGAGAGATTGAAGATGCGCCTAATCTGTGTGTCACTGTTATGTGAAGCATCTGATTTACAGCGCATTCGTTGGCTGCTTAAACACTTATAGAATACAGAGGCCTTTGCTTAAATTTATTCAGCGTCTACCACCTGTACTCAGAGTTAAATCAGCTGTAACCAAATCAGAAGCATTTTAATTCAGCTTCGGTGTTTGTTGGGCTGGTGCTTAAATAAGGCTTAAAATAGGACTCTAAATTAGACCTGGAATTTGACTCAATCCTTATGCTTTCGACAAATAAAAACACCTTTAAGGGTATCGGATAAAGGTACCCTGGTATTCACAAATTAACATGCCTATAACGTTGGCCATTTTTCGTACGCAATTTTTCGGGCGAAGACATTCTTACTGCTCTGAAAGAGTTGAAGTCTTCAACCACTAGGTAGGACCAGGAGGAATCCCGTCGAATGCACTAAAAAAATGTGCTAATGCCTCGTGTGCTCCACTAGAATTAATTGTACATTAGTTACCATCACAGACGAAATTCCCAATGCGTTGGAAAAAATTGATCATTATTTCCATCTTTAAAAAAGGCAATAAACCAAACGTAGCCAACTATCGTGGAATTACGTTTTTCTGCGTAGGTTCCAAGCCGTCCGAAAACTTAGTTGGTAGCATCCTGGGGGAAGTTGAATGGCCCTGGTATAGTATATTGCTTATTCCAGCATCAGAACATGCCTTGCGCAATATACTATCTCGGAAGCAATCACTGTGCTGCCGTTGCGAACACCGAATGACAGTCTTGATTTCAAACGCTTTAGTACAACCGTTGTATGAAATGGCTCGGTAGCTGATACAAAAATAAGTTTTGGAAAATGATTCGGTACGCTCATAATTGATGAAATATATGGTTCGGTACGACCATAGATAAATTCAATGATTTGGTACGTTCAAATATGCATTAAATGATTCGGTACGATAATTTTTGACAAAACATATGGTTCGGTACGACCATGGATGAATTAAATGATTCAGTATGACCGTTTGTCACGAGACATTCCAGCTATCGCGGACCGATTTTAATAAAGCGCGTAGCTTAAGTGCCACTCCTCGGAGGCTACCGCCTATATCGTAGTTGCCTTGTAGAGACTGCTTTTCTGCGAGTCCATTGGAATCCTTTCAAAGAAAAGAAGCCAAATCGGTCCAGCTAGGAACACAAGGATAAGCCAAAAACGAATGCAAAAACCCTAGAAAGAGAACTTAACGAACTAACAAGTTTGCCTTCAAGAACTTTCGATATAAAATTCCTGTCACTTAAGCTACTCTCGTCACAGGAACTTACACCATTCACCACCAGATAGTGCTGAGCCCAACGGAACATAAACTAAACATAGTCATGCTATATAAACGAAGCGGACGAGATCAACTACGGTGACTAGGGAAATCTTTCACTGCCAAAACCTACATGTATCTTTTAAATGCCCAATTCAATTTTACTAATGTAAACCGGTTTATTTTCTATCGACAATATTTCGTTTTCAGCATTGACTCTCTCTCTATCTAGTGTGCAAATTCTCTTGCTACCTTGCTAATTCTCAAACTCAATTTTACTGTGCGGGCATGACCTTATCTTCATCAATAAATTTATCCCAAAAGTCAAGCGTCGGGAGCGATCGCGAAGCGTTTTGAGAACGCCGAAAACGTGATACCAACTGATTTTATCTTAGCTCGCTAAAAACAAGACGAGGCTTAGCGAGTGCACCCGTCCCAAGCAAAATGGCCGGTTAGCGACTTCACTTGCGCCACGTGGCGACTTCACTGACCGGCACGTATGCGACAAACGAAACGCACCTACCGATTCTCTGCTCTGCTCGATTCGGTCCGGCGGATATTCAAACGACCGGGACACTCTCCCAGAACGAGGAGGTTGGGCGAGCCGGCCACCGGCAGCCGGTGCCGGCTGGATACCGTAGTGGTCGCTCACTATATAAAATTTGAGCCGTCTGACACGCAAAAGAAAAAGATCATTAGCCATAATCTAGGGTAATGCGAAAAATCACCACCATTTAACTTGACGGTTGGTTATAAAGTTTCGTCCTTAGAAGAATCAAGGAATCAAGCTACTTGCGGGAGGGGCCTGTCCGTGTTTAAATTCTTCGGGATCGTTCGCTAGCTCGTTAATTCAATCTTTCAGATCGTTTTGGCCCTTTCTTCAACTTGACTCAAACGGCTCCTTTTGAACTCGCGTTCGATATTTTTGCAATGCAATATCAGAGACTGTTATAATAACCGTTTACGGTCTGATCAATAAACCAGTTCAAATTAAATATCTAAATTAAATAGCTAAACTAAACAGCTAAACTGTAACGTACAACGGTTACAACATGTGGTACGGTACGACCATAGACTAAATGAATGTTTCAGTATGATAATCGTTGAATGAAGTATGTGGTTCGGTACGACCATAGGTGTTTTGAACAGTTTTTACGATCAAAAACTTCCTTCTCGAAATTGCTTGAAATAATTGTGAGCGGTGTAATTGTTACTGTCCAGGACTTAAAACTATATATTCACTGGAAATTAAATAAAACAAAACTGAAAAATGGGTTTGGCTAATTTAGTTCGAAAACAGACACTGAGGAAGCCTGCAAGTCGTAGGCGAAATACATATCTGTCTAGAATAAAATATACATAGTAGAATTAAATTGGATAAGTTTTCTTTTTATATAATTTCCAGGTTTCGTATTCTACTAAGACGCTCCAAAAACTTCAGTATACATATATCCACTGTTCAACACGGCTTTATACCTGGTTGATCCAACTGAACTGTTAGAGTTTACTTCGACGGTTATTTTGCAAGTAGAAGAAAAGAAACAGGCTGATGTCATCTATACCGACCTGAAAGCGGCTTACGATCGGATTGACCAGGCAATACTTTTGTAAAAACTTCAACGACTTGGTGTATCCCAGAAAACGACTGATTGGCTTCACACATGTCTTAGCGACAGTACACATGTCGTAGTACTACGTGTGAAACTAGGATAGCAACAAATCTGGAGTTGCTCAGGGTAGAAACTTGTGGGCCCTTTGTTTTTCTCATTGTTCTTTATTGATATTGCGATTCTGCTGGAACTCGACTGCAGGTTAGTTTGCGGCGATGACTTGAAACTATTTGCTACGATAGGTAATGAAGACGACTGCCGCCGCTTGCAAGATTTGCTCAATCTGCTCGTCGCTGAATGGTGCAGACTGAATTGGCTTATAATAAGCATAGCAAAGTGTCATGTTATGAACTTTTACCGGATTAGAAATCCAATTTCCAACTACACTATCGATAACATTGAACTTCTCATAGTGGATCACTTAATTGACGTTCATTTTACACCATGAATCATTTCCAAGGCGACAGGAGAGATGTTCCTGCCTTAAATCATTGTATTGCGCCTTAATTCGTCCGCTACTGGAGAACTGTAATTTGGTTTGGTTCACCAGTCGCCTGCCCGGTAACCTGTCACCTTTTCCGAATAGATGTCGTCTACTTGACCTCGATACACTCGAACACAGGCACAAAATACATCAGGCTATATTCGAGGCTAAACTCATCAACGGCGAAATAGATTCTTTTAACTCCCGAGCATCGCAGCGGTCGTTTACGCCTAGCTGGTTTGCTACAAATACCGTTTCATCGGACCACGTTCGGACCAAATGAAGCGATCACGGAATGCAACAGGATGTTCTCAAACGTCTAAGAACTGTTTGCTTCGGTATGCCTTCGCACTTATTCGCACAGAAGCTAAGAAGATCTAATTTGCTGAAGTCTGGAAACAATGGAAACAATTTATTATTGTAGACAATTTATACTCACATGAAGTACCCAAATAACAAATAAATGATTCGATACAATCATTGTTGAATGATGTATATGGTTCGGCACAACCATAGATGAACTAAATGGTTCGGTACGATCATTGTTGAGTGACGTATATATTTAGTTGGGTACCATAGTCATTTATCTATGGATCGTTTAAACCATAGACGAATGATATTGCTTGAAACGTCCATTGAATAATAAAATGGTTCAATATGATCATTGTCAAAAAGAGGGCTTTTTCAGTGTATGAAAGGTACCACAGGTCGAACTCGATTATCCGGGTGAAAAAAATGATGGTAACAGTCCTTGATGCAACCAGTCGTCAGCAAGATCTTTAAGTCATCGGTGTAAACTAGTCGGCAGCCATTTTCTATGGCACTTGCTAGGTCATTGAAAAACAAAATGACGAAAAGGAGAGGGACAAGCGTGCCACCCTCCGGTACACCTGATTTGTTTGAAAATGTAGGTGATTAATCCGATCCAAGCTTTGCAAAACTCTATTACACATTAATGATTTTAGCCACGTGACAAACCCTTGAAAAGCTTCCAAATGTAATTCTTTTAGCAGAATATGCTGATCAATTCGGTTAGATACAGATTTTAGGTCTGTATAAATTACATCAACTTAAACCATGATGATGATGAAGATAATGATGATGATGACAAACATTTTCATCTTTATTTATTTACAGATTATATTTAGACATTCAACAAAGTATCAAAGTACCTCACACAGTGTACTAAGTGAACAATTCTTCCAAACCAAAACGCTGTCATTAGTCACTATGAAAATAATTATGATTGTAAGCATCCAAAATGCTTTTCAAATCATAAAATTCAATTACAACGGATTGAGCCTTAAACAAAAAGATAATTAAATTCCAAAGTTTAGAGTGCTTTCAAAAGAAAACAATTTCACAACTACAAAAAAGAAATCCACGTCAATGAACTGAGCATTTACCGTCAAGAGAGTTCACTAATCAGTAGACAAGATTTTCGTTTCATTCCTAATTCTGATTAATTCAGTTAAATGTCTGACTGTCTTAGTAATCCTGCGTGTTTAGACCCACTACCTATCCGTATCCATCTTCTATACTATTAATAAATTTTGGTTAGCCAACTTTCAAAATTATATTCAAATTCTGCCACTCATATACTGACAAACACCAACCCATAGTCCATACATTTTCCAAACTTTCCTTCTGACCCAATCCTTATCTTCATCAACAAACGTCACGGTTAATCAACTCGGATCGTACGTCATCTTCGCATTTCATCGGTTGGCAGCCAAGGCAGGAACGCCAGTCAGGCCAGGCCAGGCCAGCCCAGCCCAGAGCAGTCCATTCGGTGGGGCTTGAGCTTCACTGTTTCGGCACTGCCAGTGCCGATGCCGGAGCCGAAACAATTTTTAATTAATTTTCGAGCGAAAAAGTTTTTGCACTCAGCATCGGGGGCGAAGGAAGCCATCCGAAAGCGTTCCGATTTCGGAAGATTTCCTCTGCAGGGTCCGAGATTTATTGGCTGCTAAGATAGTCACGTTCGGCAGATTTACGGAATAGAGCGCCATTTTATCCGGTTGCTTTAAACTTATTTTGCGCGCTAATCCCCCACACCTACGGCGACGATGCCGACGACGCACGGGAGGAACCGGCCGTGAACCGGCAAAATGGCGCACTTTGGTTTTATCGTTAATTTCTCATCCGGGAACGCCACTTTTCAGCGAGCAGATTTCTTTTTCGCTTCAATTATGTCAACATCAATTAAATGGGAATTATAATTGGGGGAAAAACTTTTGGGGTGAACCATCGATGTCGCGATTTTGACACAAACCAATAAATTCCATCAGTATCATCAGTATCATCAGTACCTACAGTGGAGTCAGAGGAGAGACAGGGTGGTTCGGCAGACAAAAAGTGAGAGTGATTTTCGATTAGAGCTTCCCCGGTTTCACCACACCGAATCGATTCGGTTGTCACCTCGGTTGGGATTTCCTTTTATTTACATTCAATATTCATTCATAACATAAACGATTAAATTACGTTTGAATATGGAGCAGACAACCGGTTTTGAGAGCTACACCGGAAGACTGAGAAATGAAAATTGATTGTAGCATGTTTGGAAGCAACTTTTCTTTCCGAAGGGAGGAAAAAACAATGTTGCACTGCATTGCTTTTTTCTTTCGCTCCGCCACCGAGCGGAAGGCGCGCGCTTCAGGAAAGCTTGATTTTCCGCTTTGATTGCGGCACTCCCGACAGCCAGCGGCGGAAGAAGCGCAAAGGATAAGAATAACACACATTTACGGAAGTGGAAAGTAAAGTGCTAACTGGTGAAAGTGTATGTGTATAGTGATTGAATTTTTAAGGAGGATTACAGTTCAGCAGAACATGCAATTTTAAATCCGTTCGCTCCGTCGACCCTGTTGTCGGCCAAGTTATGTAGTAGAACACACGATTGGACTTGATTTCCGCGCGAAACTGAGACGAGGAAAAAACAGAGACTGAGATTATGGTTATCTGCTTTTAGCGAACAAGAGTACTTGAAAAACGCTAACTAACTACTGACAGGTGAAAAATGGTATAAAGTTGCTGGTCGATAAAATATGGAATGCAGCTCAGAATAGAGCACAGCATATTTTGCAGATGAAATTTTAAAATACCATTAAGATAAGTCATGTTTATCTAGTTTTTATCTGCAAATAATTTACTGGCAAGTGGAAGCGAGTTGCTGTGGACCATCATAACAAAGGCATTTAAATTGGGTTACCACCGTTTGCCACACACAGCCGAGCTTCTGATGGAGATTATTATCGGGAGTCTGTGGTGCTGCAGCTCAAACATATGTTCTAGGCTTTCCGCACATTGCGTCTTCTTGATGACACATACAAAACCAGAGTGTAAATTGGACTTTATCTGGCTGCTGTCGTTCGGAAGACCTGCTGCTGTTGGTGGTGGTGGTGGTATAGTGACTGGGTCTGGGTCCTGTACCCTCTTCAAACGATAACGAACGCGCTGAAGCAGCTTGACTGGCGCCGGAGTTGCATCATTTATGTAAATCTGGCTCATCCTCCGGAGG
This sequence comes from Sabethes cyaneus, assembly GCF_943734655.1. Classification (NCBI taxonomy): domain Eukaryota; kingdom Metazoa; phylum Arthropoda; class Insecta; order Diptera; family Culicidae; genus Sabethes; species Sabethes cyaneus. The sequence goes on from NC_071354.1 coordinate 233,222,274, forward strand.
ATGGGAACCTCTGGCGTTTGAACAAGCTCGCATACGTACTCCAAGTGGCGATGACAACGGATGGTACTTGTGTGTGCCGTTGATGATCATTTTGATTATACTCGGTCGGCGAGTCGGGAGTTGTGTACGGTGCACGGAGACGCACATCGTTACACACTTGCATGATTATGTTGAATTTAATTACAGAATGTAATCCTAATAACATTTTCTTCCAGAATTTATTCATTATAGTGCAATGCTCCCGGCAAGATGCATGCGAAAACGGAGTAGCGATGGAGTAGCAACTCACGTCAGGCAGCGGAATGTTCGACATGCTCATTCAAGGAACTTATTGCACGAAAGGAACGTTATCTATTATGAGTTACATCAGTAAAAGCACTTCTCGAATTCAAATTTGACACTAAAAAGCAGTTGAACGATTTTTTCAAATTTTGTTAAAATTGTATGCCCACACCAGTGATATTATTCTTCATCTTCAGAAGTGTAGAGAACACTGTTGTGGATAGTGGGGTGTTTCCAACTCATGATAGCAAACATCGAAATTTGGTATTCAACTTCAAGCAATAAAGTGAACTTATTTAGAGGTTGTGATTAATAATAATGGGTATGAAATGGAGAGCGTTACCTACAGAGACTGTAGATTACAGAGGGGCCGAAACACTCAAAATCCGCTAAATTTTGAAACAAAACGGAGGGTACCATCATAAATAAAAGTAACTCTTCGCTTTCGTTCAAAATTTAGCGGTTTTTGAGTGTCTCGGCGCCTCTGTAAACTACAGTCTCTGTAGAGTTACCAGGAAGGAGCGTCAAACATAGCTCTGGCTCTCTCAAGCTCCCACCTGGTGCCTCCACGCAGATCTAAGTCAAATGATGACGGTCGATGGCCTTACCCGGAAATGCTTCATGTACTTACGGAAGCAGCTAAGCTAGGAGGTGCGAATTAGAGCACCTGTCCTCCTGGTGAGGGGCGACTCACACAGCGTCTGTCTCGAAACGGGCGGCTGATTATGAAATGCTGCATCCCGCAAGCTATATCTAAGATGGCAGACCCATCAGCGGGATGTAGGTATCGCGACCCCGGTGAGGTAGTATACCAAAAACTCAATTACCACGAACAACGAAGAAAGAAATTCAGGACGGAACAATCGGTATAGGACACGGCAAGGGACAAGGAAACGATTAAGGGATAACTTGGATTGGAAACTTGGTACCTGGAATGTCCGAACTCTCCATGAACCGGCACGGGCTGGCTTGCTTGCTCGAGAGCTGCATCAAATCGGAGTGGAGATCGCTGCTATTCAGGAAGTTCGGTGGTCAAATTCCGGAGAAAGGAAGTTCCGTGCAGTAGACCCTATTGCAGGCACTTCATTCAAGTACCACATCTACTACAGTGGCGGTAACAAAGCAGAACATGGAGTCGGTTTCGTCGTGTTGGGAAAACAAAAGCAACGAGTTATCCGGTGGAGGCCCGTAGATGACCGTATATGCGTGTTGAGGATTAAGGGCAAATTCTTCAACTACAGACTAATCAACTTATACGGACCAACAAATGATAAATCCGACGATGCTAAGGACGAGTTTTACGACAGGCTTGAAAGGACCTATGGAGAGTGCCCAAAACACGACGTGAAAATCATCATCGGAGATGCAAACGCGCAGATCGGGAGGGAGGAATTCTTCCGAACAGTTATTGGAAGGCATAGCCTTCATCTGACGACCAATGATAACGGTCTGAGGCTCATAAATTTTGCCGCGGCCAGAGGGATGGCCATCTTTAGCACCTGCTTTCCACGTTTGAATATTCGGAAACACACCTGGAGGCATCCAAATGAAGACTCTAGCTCTCAGATCGATCATGTCTTGATTGACGGTCGACACTTTTCGGATGTTATTGATGTACGGTCTTTTCGGGGGCCAAATATCGACTCTGACGATTGTCTCGTAGTGAGTAAGATTTGCGCAAGACTGTCGAACACGGCGAAAGCTCGCTCTGAGGAGACGCTGCGTTTCAACATGCAGCGGCTAACGGCAGACGGCGTAGCAGTGGAGTACGCCAGGAAGCTTGACCAACGAATCGCAGAACAGCAGGTAGAAGGAGAAGATATAAATGGGCTGTTGAGGAACATCCATGGTGCCATCGAAACAGCTGCGAGAGAGGTGGTAGGCACGACGCGTGGAAGACAGCGTAACAGCTGATTTGATGCCGAATGCCCGAGAGTGACAGATGAAAAGAACCAGGCCAGGAGTCGCATGCTCACTGCGGCAACGCGTCAAAATAGAAAGAGATACAGAGAGACTAAAGCTGCGGAAAAAAGAATCCATCGTCTAACGAAACGCGAGCACGAGGAGCACGTGCTCGCCGGCGCAGAAGAGCGATACGCCAGCAAAGACACACCGAGTTTCTATGAAACGGTGAGATACAGGAATTTTGCCATGCCTGTGATGTGCAATGATAGTGCTGGCAACCTGCTTACCGACAAAACGACGGTAGCAGCCAGGTGGAAGGTGCACTTTCAGACACTATTGAATGGAGAGGTCAAGCTGTGGAGCCACAGGAGGAGGCTAAAAAGGCAATCAGTGAGCTGAGAAACGGTAAGGCTGCTGGAAAGGACGGGTTCTCGGCTGAACTTCTAAAAGCGGGGAGCGAGCGGCTGTACGAAGCAATCCAACGGATCATTGTCAGGATCTGGGAGGAAGAACAAATGCCGGAGGAGTGGTTGGATGGCCTCATTTGCCCAATTTTCAAAAAGGGACATCGACTGGAGTGTAAAAGCTATCGAGGAATTGCATTGCTCAATTCTACCTACAAGGTGCTTTCCCGTATCCTGTTCTGCAGACTGAGACCGTTAGCGGAGTCCTTCGTCGGCGAGTACCAAGCTGGTTTTCGTGAGGGTCGCTCCACGACGGATCAGATGTTTACCCTGCGCCAGTTGCTAGACAAGTTCCGGGAGTACAACTTGCAGACACACCATCTGTTTGTGGACTTTAAAGCGGTGTACGATTCAGTTAAACGAAATGAGCTGTGGCAGGTAATGCTAGAACATGGTTTTCCGACGAAACTTTCGGGCTTTCTACGGATTACGTAGCCAGCTGAAGTTTGTCCGTAGTCTGCAAATTCGCACAAAACTGGTGCTCTACAGAACACTAATCCTCCCGGTGGCCCTTTACGGACACGAATCATGGATGCTAAAGGAAGCTGATCGTCGAGTGCTTGGGGTTTTTGAGCGTAAAATTCTGCGATCTATACTTGGTGGAAAAATCGAAAATGCAGTGTTTCGCAGACGCATGACTCACGATCTGTACCAAGTATAGAAATATGCTGATATAGTGAAGGTAGTGCAATGTGGCAGGCTGCGATGGGCTGGACACGTGGCCAGAATGCCCGATGAAAGAGTAGCCAAAACTATTTTCAGCAGAGAACCAGGAAGAGGCCGTAGGCTCCGAGGCAGACCCCGCACCCAGTGGGTGTGTGCTGTCGAAGACGATGTACGTTCAGCTGGTGTTCGTGGGGATTGGAGAACGGCAGCCCAGGACCGACGGTACTGGAGGACCATAATTCATTCGGCGCAAGATCGGTAACGGACCGTTGCCACTAAAGTAAAGTAAGTAAGTTAGTAATCTGTACGACGTAGTCGGAGATGGGACATAAAATAAAATAACATATAAGATAGTCTCACATCTAATTTCCGTCCCTCCAGTGTTGTCAAAACACTCGAACACCAACCGAGAGAGTATGGGCTAGGTCTCATATTGAAGTTTCGCAGTTTCAACCAGTCTACCATTCTTCACATCAAACGCTCCTCCACTTAAATAAAATAATTTACGTTGGACCGCGACAGAGTCAGAGACAAGTAAAACAGAAAAGTTTCTTCCATTACCATAACGAAATCGTTCACTTCCAAATTATTCACTTTGTCGAACCGTTCACACCGCTGATTAGTCACCGAAAGATACAATTTAATCCAGCGGTTTCAGAATTCAGTGGTGATTTTCCAGTTGCTTCGCACCATAAAAATTACACAATGATAAAAAAACATAAAAAACTATAGGCGTGAGCTCCTCTTGGTCGGCGGATTCCAGTAATAAGCAAGTCATCAGTGGCCTGCAACTTTTGCTTCTGGCGCTGTTTTCACCTATCGGGCAAACCTTTCCCACACTTTACCCATAAAGGGTGTCCACGGTAAAATAACAATACACAAAATTAATTCGCAAGACTCGAGTTTGTATCCGATTGTCATCGAACTTTCATGGCATATCAAATGAAACAATTAAACTTAGTTTTAGCGCTTTTATTTTATTAACTTTCGTCTCCATATTCGAATGCCCGTACATTGGCCATAACCCCATCCATGAGATTTTTCACAACCTCAAAATCGACATGGTTTACATACTTTCTTCATTTCTTCAATTTTTTTGAGTACTTTAGGATGTTTCAGAAGATTCTGCTTCGTAATAGCTTAGCATTTCTCGATTGGCCGCAGCACCGGTGTATAAGGGGTTATGATCTTTCGGCTCAAAATCGACATTATTTGCCTTTTACCAATCCAGCACGGCCTTTGCATAATGGCATGAAGTCAAATCCTACCAGAAGATCGTAAGGTAGTTGTGAGATTTCAGAAGAGGAAGAAATCGCTTTTGGAAACACTCTTTCAAACACTCCTGTCTATGTTTATGGTACATGGGCTCACGAAAGGTGTACTCCGCTTTCCACATGAACAAACTGCTTGCCAAATCAAGAATTTCTTGGCAAAGCTCGATATTTTCTGTTTTCGGAGGTTCTCTGGAACATCAAACTTTTCCTTTGCAAATGGTAGAATTAGGGATTCCCAACTTTTTACCGATGGCACGATGTGCCAGCTTCTGATTTTCGATGTACTTATGCAAAATCTTTTCGCAAACGAGCTGTTCTTTCTATTCCATTTTTCAAATCTTTGCACACCCGGTAAAAAAAACTTACGCAATGATAAACAATGCACTTTGAACTTTCTCCATGCAAATTTTCAATTGATTTTACCCAACGGTTCAAAAGTTAGAGCAATTTGAGTGTGTTGCAATTTTACCGTTGACACCTTTTATGCGGAGCGGTAGATGGATTAAATCTCCTCTTCGTCAGCGCACTGGTGAACGTCGATGCTAAAGCGGTATCTCTTGAGTCTATCTCAGCTTATTATTTCTCACTCGCCTTTGGCAAAACACGTCCTGTTATCAAAAATTAACTCAGCGAGTGTTCCACGGCGATAAATGCTACGTTGTATTTCCAGAATTCGTGAGTCTGTGAATAAAATATGCGCCATTTCCACGTGCAAAAGCGAACTCTGGTGGTGTGCCATGTGTCTTGCATAGCGTGTTTATGTCTTCAGAATACACTTCAGCTTATACGAGTTTCCATAGCTTCCATCGCTTCTGCATCTTTCAGTTCCACTTGGTTAAAAGGTTCGAGGCTGAATGCCTCTCTGGGAGCCTTTCAGCGTAGATTGCCGATGGATTGGACTACGTAGGCTACCGTCCGTTCCAGGATACCCAAGCGCCAGAAGCGGGTGCAGGTGTTGACACACACACGCCACGAGCGAAATTTCTCCTCTGTGGTCACAATTTGACGTTAAGGTCAAACTACATCCTGCTCATAGAAAAATGCAGGGTCTTTTATCCAGACGGAAATCGGAAAGCTTTTTCCGCTTCGGAACCTCGTCTGCAGGATTCAATTTTGTCGGTACTCACCTCCACTCGATTTGATGACTCAGCCTTAGAACTTCACCAATTCGGAAAACGATGAATTTAACGGCCGTAGGTCTGTTCTGGAAAATGGTTCTAGTTGCGTACTGCATCTGTGTGTGTTATCCTTCATGTTCGTACTCGGCAGTCATTTCACGAACTTTCTCTTTTAGTAACGGATCCTTTTCCAGTATTCTTTTCATCCTCCTCCTGCCTACTGTTGCCAATCTCTACCCAAGTCCCCAAATTGTTACTTGGGTATACTAATTCTCGTACATTTATAAATATGCTAAGTTCTTCGTCCGTCCAGGCGTTCCGGTAGGGTTGCCAAGTAGCCGGTTTTTAGTCACAAAACCGGTGGCCTGCCAATCTGCTAAAAATGCTGGTTTTCGACACAAATAACCGGATCTTAAATATGTTTTAATAATATTTTTATTAATTGTCCAGTTTGATTTTCAAAATGATTTTCAAAAGTTTCTTTACACCTTCTGGACAACGGAAAGATCAACTGATAATAATTTAACAACTGTTATTTGATTGTCAAGAAATATTTTATGTTTCATAGTCAAAAGATTGTTTCACGGTTCCAACAAAAGTCACACTAAACAATTTTCAGAAACCAGCTCCAACTTCAACGTCCGAATTCTCTTCAATCCAGTCCAGATAGGAAGACAAACGTGTAAAAACGGCCGGAAGTCGGGTGATACAACCAAAGCTGGAGTGAAACGTAAAGAGACCAATCTGTGTAGGGATGCCATCCTCTCCGAGGACAGTCAGTGGAGCACCACTATCCCCCCGACACGGGGAACTTTGGCTGTCCGTATCGTTAAAACCGGACGTACAAATATGCTCATCGAGAATGGTGCGCGTCGGTAAACTAACCGTGCAAGCCATGTTAGTGATAACTGGAGCTCTACCAAAACGAAGATCGGGAGACAGCACGTTTCCTTCACCGAATTCTCCCCAACCTACAAAGGTACCCTGTTGTCCAACTAGCGCATCTTCAGTTTTCTGACGATTTGGTAAACGAATGGGTTGAATTTTATCCGTGAATGTGATTGCCGACGGTAAAACGATTAAAGCGATATCAAAATTTTCTCCATCCAACTCATAGCCGCTGTGTCTGATGAATTGCCTCACGGTTACACGCAGCGTTTCTGGTTCTGTAGGGTCGTTAATGCGAAGAGCTCCCAGGACAGCGACAGCACTTACAATACTAAAAAAATAATTAAAAGATTAGAGGATGATTCGACCACCGACCACCGACCACCGATCTTACCCCATAAGACAGGCAGCCGAAGTGAGTATATAGCTCGTCGACAGTAGTGATCCTGAGCACCGGCCATTGAAGAGGGGGTTTATCTGCGTAATAATACCAACTGCGTAAGGAAACTGCCCAGAAGTCGCAAGTTCACTTCCGATAATCCGCTGGTTACGCTCGAAGGCTATATTGACCGAAGCCAGGGCAGCCAGAAAAGGCAGCACAAGTAAGAATTTCATGTTGATCGAGTACAATGTTCAAGTTGAACTAGTCGGTACGATTATGTAGATAAGGTATTTATACGGAGCACCAACAGAACTTATCGGCTTTCAAATGGATTCGAACAATCCTAATCAATCCAGTGTTTATCGCTCACATAGATTACCGCGTCAAATCGATAGATTCTATTTTATCTTCGCCATGGGAGTTCGTTTATTTGTGCTAATGCAGATTTTGCTACGTATTTTGAAGGCAAATCATACGATACAAATGATTAGTTGAATCACAGGATGGGCGAGCAAAAAAATATTGGCACGTGGCAGCAATTTAATTTTATCACTTGAAACGTGAGATAAGGTGTTTTGAATTCGCTGTTGCTTGATAGAGTAGAGTGATAAAGAGATCCAGTTCCGGGACCTTCCTCAAACATTTTTTTGGGAATTCATCATCGCTAAGTTCAATTTCTATAGCCTCGAGGTGTGATACTGATGTTCTAGATTCATCATATATTCCAATCTCGATTATAAAGAACTATTGAATAACAGTAAATTGCGAGGATTGAATGTCAGCGACAGTTATCCTTGGACAAGTGGCTTTATTTCACACATCGAGCCAGTACAACCCTTATAACTAGCTGCGGTAAGAGGTTTCTTTGTGGGTAAATGCAGAATTAGGCATTAAGAAATAGTGTAAAGGGCCCTGAGAATAAACCCATGTTAAAGTCACTTAACAGCCAATGGTTAAGGCAGACTCGAACACGGAGCTTCGCGGCTACGTGCCCCCCTTCAGCCAACATAAGCCAACAGCAATAAAATCGGACCACAGAAGCTAATTACGTCAATCATCATCATCATCATCATCATCATCATCATCATCATCATCATCATCATCATCATCATCATCATCATCATCATAATCATCATCATCATCATTATTATCATCATCATCATCATCATCATCATCATTATTATCATCATCATCATCATCATCATCATCATCATCATCATCATCATCATCATCATCATCATCATCATCATAATCATCATCATCATCATTATTATCATCATCATCATCATCATCATCATCATTATTATCATCATCATCATCATCATCATCATCATCATCATCATCATCATCATCATCATCATCATCATCATCATCATCATCATCATCATCATCATCATCATCATCATCATCATCATCATCATCATCATCATCATCATCATCATCAACATCATCATCATCATCATCATAATTATCGCCTCTTGTCCCGAATGGTGGTGAGTTTGAAATTGGTAGTGAATGTGAAATTTGTTGAACTTATTTTCTGGTCTGATAGCCAGATTGAGCTTGTGTTACTACTTGGTTAACTGCTATAAGCATTACTTAGAAATAGGTGCTTGAACTAACCCTGCGGATATCGTGATTAGAGTGCACGTGGATTACAGCAATTTACTGTCCTGTGTAGTGCACTTGAATGAGCGGTAAACCGACTATTTCAGTCTCAATCTGGAATCGATAGTTTTGATTGGATTTTTGTTTCGTTCGAGGTACCAGACTTTGGCGGTTTCTGGGAGGCGGTCGTTAAGCGTGCCAAATGCTGTTTATAGTACACTCGAGCGATACATGACAAGTTCAGTTTAGAGTTCAGATGGCCTCGCAGTTGGCCTCGAGGTACGCCTTTTGACTTTTGATTTTCAGCATTTAACTTTGTACTTTACTCTTGATTTTTTGTATTGTGTTGAATTTTTAGTTTTAAGTATGACTTTTAAAGCGTCTGAGGTCTCGCCTGCTATTCTGACGTATGATTTTAAGCCATCCAGAGTCGCACGAACCAGGATAACTAGCTTTGTCGGAAAACCATGTTCTAGCACTATCTACCGCAGTTAATTTCGTTTGACTGAATCATGCGGCGCCTTAAAGTCCACAAACAGGTTGCAAGTTGTACTTCCGGAACTTGTCCAGTAACTCACGCAAGGTAAATATCTGATCAGTTGTCGAGCGACTCGCGTGAAAACCAGTTTGGTACTCACCGACGAATAATTCTGCCAACGGACTTAATTTACAGAACTGGATACCAGTTAACAGGATATTTACCTCTCCATTCAACGGTATCTTAAAGTGCTTCTTCCACCTGGCTGCTACTGCCGTTTTATCAATAAGCAGTAAGTAATGCGACTTCTGGTCTGATTCTTCTCATCTGTCACTCTCTGGCTTTCGGCATCAAACCAGCTGTTACGCTAACTTCCACGCGTCGTGCTTTCCACATCTCTCGTAGTTGTTTCTTCCCTCCAGCTTTGTAATCCACTGCCACGCAGTCTGCCGTAAATCGCAGGAAGTAGAAACGCAGTATCCTTTTAGTATGAACCTTCGCATCCTCACCTGGAAAACAGGCGCAAACAAGTTCGCACCTTCTAGCTTAGCTACTCCAGTATATACATGAAGCATTTCCCGGTATGGCTGTCGATCGTCATCGTTTGTCTTAGATCTACGAAAAAGCGCTGGGTTGAGAGAGTCAGAGCTATATTTGACGCTCCTTTTATGTAAATCGCCTCGATTTATACCCTATCCAACGTAACAATTTATTTTAAAGTAGTTTTAATTGACATATAATTCTTATAATTTACAGAAAAGATTGAAATTTTCATTTAGTGACAAAAATCACGAGCACGCTACATGCTGTGAATATCACAAAAGGCATAAATTTATTTTTTTTTGGTAAGCGGTGGAGCTTTTGGTGCGAATAATGATAAACTGGACGAAACTGGGAAATTTCGATAAGAGGCCAACAATATATTGGGTCGTTCAATGCCAGTTGGGACTCCAACCCACACTCTCTCGGTTGGTACTCAAGCGTTTTTGCAATTAAACTACCGCCGCAGCCTTATTTTAGATAGTCTCTTGTCTAATTTTGTTCCTCCAGTTTTTACCATTACAAACACGCACAGATACGCTCCCCCGCGGACAGTAATTATTTTTTGTTGTCTTGACAGCAAACAGGACGAGAGATGATAAGAAGACGACAAAAAATAAAGGAACGGCGGCAAAATGTCGATAAAAAGACACCAAAACTGCAACAAAAAACGCCAGAACCGCCGTAAACAAATACAAAAACCCGATTTAATCCACCTAGTGGTGAAAGAACCTTTGTTATACGGTCTGCATCTACGTTAACGTTGCGTAGTGCATTTGTTTACATAATTTTTTGACAATTGAAAAAGTTTAGGAGCACTTATAAATTTTGATAGATCCTTTTTTCATGAAATTGCTGAGAAAGTATAAGTAAGTTGTTACTAATTTGAGTAAATGCAAGTAAAAGTAAGTTGTAAGAGGAAATATTATTATTTAACATATACATTGCGTAGTAAAGGTCTAGTTTAAAGGTTTTGAACTATGCATAATTTACTGTAATGCCATTCTGTTTGATTCAATAAAGTTTTCATCAATTTTTATTAACCTTCGGTTACTCACGCTGTTGTATTTTGTATAACACGTGTAGGTTTTAGAATGCCATATTGTTATAAAGTTACAAATTGATGTTTAACTAACGTATATTTTTCAATAAACTTGTTATGAGCAAAATACCATAATTATTCAATGCATTAATTCTTTAAACTGTTGGCAAAATAGATCAGCAAAAACTGACATCACAGAAACGAAGCAATCAGTATGTGAGGTGTACCGCAATAGGCCCCAGCTGGATCTTTCTCTCGTTTCTCCATATGGAAAAATGGTGTGTGTATGCAACAAAACTATCAGCAAAAGTAAAATGTTTTAAATGTATCCGTCTGTCGATAGTCGAGTAGTTTGGGGTCAAAATTAGGATATTTTTATAATCAAAGTTCTACAGTTCCTAAACAAGCAATCATAGAGGTATACTATGTTGAGCAAAGTTGTGTATTTTTACTATTTGTACAACATGAAAAAGTCATACAACAATTACAAAACGAGCTAAAATGGAAAAACTGATTTTACAAATAAATAAGATTTTTCTCTCTTCGCTGAAGAGATAGAAGGTTACTGTCTTCAGCAAAGTTTCTTGTAATAATATACTCTTCAACTTTACAGAACACATCAATGTGTTATATTGAAACTGAAGAAAAATATTTTTTTTATTTCACTTTTAGGGGGATTAATCAAAATTTAAATTCTACCAGACGATAGAGCTTGCAATTTCAAGAAACTCTTCCAAAGGTGCGATAAACCTAAAACCAGGTTTTCCTAGTCAAAACTCTAATGCGCACATTTTTTTGGTTTTGGGCTATTGTCTCCCGCGAGCAACCGTGTTACAAAAGTTGGCGCGAGTGTTCAAGGGTTAATATCTTTTTACCGGCAAAACCAATTCTTCTGAAATTTTGCAGATATATTTGCAGCAATTAAACCTCTAATTTGATGCCAAAAAATTTAAACTAGATAAATTATCTAAGATGAAATAGTCAAAAATAATTGTAAATTTTAATGTGTTGTATACGATTGCTCATAACTTTTGAATTAAACGTCCAATCAAAAAACAAATCAATAGTGATCTATTAGGCTATATTACCTTTCAAATGAGAATAATAGCGCATAAATCGGTTCAGCCAACTCTGAGAAACAGGCGATCATTTGTACCTAGTCAAAACCGGTTTTTTAAGGCTAACTTTTAAACTGCTTGTCCGTTTTTAATAAAACTTGGTAAAAAGTTTAGTAATACCAAGAGCTTTCGTTTGGTACTAAGATCGTTCAAATTGGTTGCGTAGTTCCGGAGAAACGCGTATCACGTAGTTTTCACATTTTTGCTTATAACTTTTAAACGAAACGTCGGACAGCAATGCAATTCAATAGTGATATACTAGGCAATAATACCTTTCAAACAAAAGTAAAAGCGGTCAAATCGGTTCAGCCACCTTTGAGAAACAGGCGATAGAAAATGATCTGCACATACACACATACACACATACACACATACACACATACACACATACACACATACACACATACACACATACACACACACACACAGACATTGCTCAGTTCGTCGAGCTCTATCGATTGGTATATGTGATTCGGCCCTCCGGGCCTCGGATCAATTTCGTGTTTTTCGACCAATTTCTAAACCTTTACTATATAACGTATAACAAAGGTAAAAAGTGCCAACGATAAGAAGACGAAAAGACGACGAAAGAACGATGAAAGCACAGCACATAAACGACAAAAACACGACGAACAGGCAACGAAAATCCTGCGAAAACATATGACGAAGAAGTGAAGACAAGTATCCAAAAAGACGATGAAGAAAAAACGAACGACTACAAAAATGCAGTTAAAAGATGCCAAGAAACGCCAAAACGGCGGCAAAAAATGGAAAATAAAACTATGCAAAACGACAAATCTATACATGTAAAAATGGATTTCTGTCTGTCTGTCTGTTTGTCGGTATATTCCTAATAGAATCGAAAAGTGCTAAACCGATCGGGGTGAATGTAGATTGCATCTAGAGGTTTTTGGGGCCGGGGTAGGTTCTTATGATAGTTAGAGACCCCTGCCCCCTAAGAGGGGGGCTCCCATACAAATGAAACATAAATTTCTGCATAACTAGAGAACTAATCAAGCAATTGGAACCAAATGTGACATGTGGGTGTTTTTGGAGGCAAGAATTTTTCTATGGTGAATTGAGAACCCTCCCCTCGTTAGAAAAGGAATTATGACCCCTTTTCCCTTTAAGGGCGAGGTGCTTCCATACAAATGAAATACAAATTTCCTCTTAACTCAAGAACTAATCAAGCAAATGGAACCAAATTTGGCACGTGGGGGATTTAGAAGTCAGAGACCTCTCACCCCTGTAGTAAGGGGATGAGGACTCTCATAAAAATAAAACAGAAATTTTTGGGTAACTCAAAAACTAATTGAACTCGAGAAATTTGAGAGTCTTCCATAAAACATTAGTCAATAACAAGACCACAAAAACTATCTATAATAATACTAGATCATTCAGGGCGAAACGGCCGCGAGTGTTGCCGGTGATCGGCCGTCGGAAACGCTAGCCACTGGGGAGGGGGGCAACCCCCTGCAGAAATCACCACTGTCTAGGTTTATTTGTTTTCCTAGGTCTACTGACCTCTATTACTTTCCTTCAGTTTGGTCCGTACGATCGACAGAGAGTAAGAAGAGGATCACCCCTGCGAAATGGTACATTCCGCTTAAGGTTTTTCGCAAAATGGTATTCGGCGAAATGGTGTATAATCACAGCGAATATTGCTATCCGCTTTCTGGCTAAGCAATGAGGGATGTTGCTTTCTACTCTACTGTGAGGAAAAATGTCAAATTTGTAAATTAAACTACCCATCTCAGGTAACCAATAAGCATTAACATAAGTAGCAAATCAGTATATCTGGCATTTTATACTGCACGTTGTTGTATATTAGCATTTTGACTGCAAAGGTATTGTAAATTGGCACATTGGACAGTGACAAGAGATGCCAAAAAAGACTCAAATGGCGACGCCATCCAATCAAATGCGTAACAAAAGACAATAAAAAATGACAAAAAACCACTAAAAAGAGACAAAAAGACGATGCCAGAAAGGCAGATGAGTAATTCTCGCTGAAACGGGGCCACTACTGACACGAGGTGTTCTAATATTGGAACTTTTGCGCTTAATTGGTTGAAAACGGGTTAAAAAATAAGAATTAAATTTTTAATACCTTGAAATAGTGGACCCCTCGATCGTCAAGGGGCATAACAATTTCAAAAAAAGTTGATTTTTGAGCAAACCTTGAGATCTAAATCATGTGCTATTTCATAAATTTGAAATGAAATAACTAACAAATGGCCCGGTTCTGTAAAGAAGAAGAACAGGGCTTTCAAATGGAATAAAAAATTTTTTGCTGGCCATCTTGGATTTGGTCGCCATATCGGATTTTATCAAAAAATTGCCATTTTCACCATGAGTCCCAAAACCGATTTTCATTTCAAGATAAGCCCTATCTCTCCTCTTTACAAAACCGTGTCGTTTGTGGTTTGTTTCATAGCAAATTTCGGAAATATCACAAAAATTATATGAAAATTGTGAAGCTTGGTACATATAACTGGTTGTTTTATTCAGTAAATGTAGATGCTTACCTAGTTTTATGAATGTTTCTTGTAGCATTTTTTCTCAGCTTTCCAATGGTGGTCTTAAAATGAAAATTGATTGGGGGCTCATAGTGAAAACGGCGATTTTTTGATAAAATCCAATATGGCGACTAAATCCAAGATGGCGGCCAAAATTTTGTTTAATTCATTTGAAAGCCCTGTTCTTCTTCTTCACAGAACCGGGCCATTTGTTAGTTGTTTCATGGCAAATTTATGAAATATCACATGGTTTAAATCTCAAGGTTTGCTCAAAATTCAACTTTTTTTTAAACTGTTATGCCCCTTGGCGATCGATGGGTCTATTTCGAGGTATTAAAAATTTAATTCTTATTTTTTAACTATTTTCAACCAATTAAGCGCAAAAGTTCCAAAATTTGAACACCTCGTGTCAGTAGTGGCCCGGTTTCAGCGAGAATTACTCAGATGTTAATAATAACGAAAAACGACTGAACGTTAAAAAGACATCAAAAAAACGAGGAGTCAACACGATGTATAGGAGTATTCACGCCGAGGACCCAAGGACGCCAAGATTTAAATCCCAACCCCGCAGAAATCACGAATGACGCAAGCTGTTGATGTGAATGTAATCGAATTAAAAAAAAGACAGGAAGGCTATAAGAAAAGGCGACAGAGTCACATAGCAAGAAAAACAAAAAAAAAGTCAAAAGAAACGAAGAAAAATAAGAGATGAAATAAGGAAAAACAAACACAAGAAACGAGTTACGAAAGTCAAGAGTAAGCATTCTCGAATAATTTATAAAAAATTAGAAGTGTGTCATGGACTGATTCGATTGAAAAAAGTATTAATTTCCTTCAAATACAATCAAGAAAATTGACTATACGATAAAAAATAATACATGTCTAGGCGTAATGAAGCCGCGTTCAATCGTGTTAAACGAAACTCTAGCATATCAGAAAACGGTACACGTAAAAATTAATTTACACTTTTACACAACCACTTTTACAAACACATATTAGCAAAACTTCAAATGAGGCACAAATGTCTGTTAAACTTTCATGCATTCTTTTTAATTTAATTTCATGTAAATCAAAAATATCTGCTAGAAGTGATATGACTGAAAATGAGTAAAGAATTGCCAGTATCTAGTTGGTTCGATGAAGTAAATAAAACGTAACTGTATAACAATCTTAAGTTTTGATTTAATTTGATAATAATAATTAGCACTTTTACAACACGCTTTACTTTTAGGACATCAACTTGACCTAAGTTCAATTAAAATAAATAATCCTTGACCTATTGGGATAAGGAGACTGTTAATTTTTTCAGGAATCGAAATAAACGAAATTGCACGTGATTGTCGGCACAGGCCTACGAAGCATAAATGTGCTTATATGAGACTGAAATACAAAAACTGAAAAATTTTAAGGTGTAATCAACTTTTAGTGCCGTGCATTTGCATAATGGTAACAATCATTATAGAACAAATTCCATCCAACGAAATACTGACGATTGAATTTCATGCAGCGATAAAAAAGTTATTGGTGTTTAAAGTTTTCCATTCCTAGGTTACAGTTCCATTTTGATTTTCACAACTTGCTACTCACCTGATGGAGTAGACGAAAACGTAGTAGAAAGTCTAAATAATTTGTTGTTCGTTTCCAGTAGTAGTGTGTTTCTTTGTGTTTGCCTTTGGCTCGATAATTAATATTCTCACCATAAAACCGAGATCGTCAATAAACATTTTCAATCTAAATAGCACGTTCCGTCTGTTGATAAACTCTCAACATATGTAGGCGTTTTACGTTCCAAATAAAAACATAATTGTTTTACTTCCTGGAAACGTTATACGAAGTGAAATGCATTTTCCGTTAATGCTGCACAGTCACCCTTCGCCATTATAAGAAAATAATAATTATTTTCGAACCATTGAAAAGTAGCTATAATGATACTTCACTCGCGTACGAATTAAATCCGCAAAACGCAATTACGGAACAGAACGAACGAATGAACGAAAATCGACGTGTAAACTTTTGAGCTTGCCAAGCACGGAATAGCATACTTCAAGCCACCATACCATACTGTGTCGCTCTAGTAGGTACTTAAAATAATATCATGCCTTGATTTTATCGTACAAATAAATAGGCAGTCCTTTCTCCAAAAGAACCGCACATTCTAGAGAGAGCGGTGCCAATTATCTTGCATGACCTAGGCAACAATAATTTCCAGTTTACGTAGAGTCTTTTTCCCTCAAATGGCCACCGTTATCTGAAACTGTAACTTGCAACATAGGATGTGCAACCAAATGTGCGTTGGGAAAGGCATCATCATGAAGATGGCAGCTTATCAAGATTGCTTCTGCTCGTTTCGTCACACAAACAGCCCTGTGGTTTCGTGTGTCGCCAACATACACAACTTTTTTTCTTCTTCCTCTCAGAACCCTTTTGAAATCCCTCCACTATTGAGATGATCCATTCATGTTTGCGGTTGAAACTGCTGTACTGATGATGATTTTGCTCACAGAAAAGCGGTGTGTTTCTCGTTAAGCTCATCATTGTTGTGATGTTGAGTTCCGGAAGATCTCCACTCCCGGGATGGCCTTCGTGCTCTGATGACACCGAGCAACGTCGGCTGTGCTGCTGTTTTTCCGACAAAAACCAGTGAAAAACCTTTGCTTCCATTCATGGCCGTACTCCTGCCAGGCTTTGCTTCGCTGCACACTCACACAATCTGTCAAGCCGATTCGGAAAGTGCACTTTTTCGCTGGTTTTACTAGATCGGAACAGAGACCCAGCCAGCCAGCCAGCCAGCATCAGCATCGTGCGCGCATATGCCAGCTCGCACGGCCGGACATCCTCGGTGTTCCACTTTATCGTCATCATTTTCCCACAGTCCCAGTTCCGTCGTCAACAATAATCAAGCGAATATGCGACTTTCGGTTGCACGTGACACGAACGTGGCGATGAGGTTATAACTTTGGCCTTCACTCACCCATGTTGTGCACTGACTGGTTGCGCGCCATTTTCCGGCAGCTTGTTTTCTTTTCATTCCACCACCCTCAACCCGTGCACAGGATTGTACGCCACACGCCAAGTGTCTTTCCCATGTGATGGCGAAACAATGGCGGACCAGTTTTGTCCTTGCTGCCCGGTCCAATCTATGGTCGGTGCTAGTCAGCTGTTCGGGGAGAGCAACGGTTTTTAACTGAAAATAATAAAAAAATATTACAGCTGAAGTACTTTCAATGAACCATTCAAATAAAATTTGAATATTCTCTTTTTTTACGACATCACAGTAAGGTTAACGGATTAAGATCGGAGATTAACGCTATTTCTACGCAATTGTTAGATGTGAAAATATATAGAATTTTTTGGGATGGAAAAAAATCCCGATTGACTAATGTTCCTTCGTGGGGCGAATCAGACGTACTCAACACTAAAAGTGTTAATTTAAAGGAGTAAAAAACAATGTAGGTAAGACTTATTCACTAGTTTTAATACAAAAGAAAGTCATTAATCCATCTGTTGTAGTAGCAAAGTTTGTTGAAAACAAAACTAGCTTGTTAAGCCGCGGTAAGACAAATTGTTCTGCCCAAAAGAAGCGATATCGATAAATTTAATTCCTGTGACCAAACCAAACCAAGAGAGAAAGAGAGAGAGAGCGAGGACCCCCTCCACAAAAGCAGGTTGTGCTTTCAATTTCAGTATAATTATTTTAACTAATCTACCAAAAGCTGAAAATCTGCACGTCTTCGAGGAATAAATTCATTTGCCCGCTAAAATTGCCCAACTGGGACAACGGGACGACGAGGACGAGAAATCCGCTCTAAATTATATCAACTATACACCGGTTCTAAACTTCGTAATCCTTTACTAGAAGCGAGCGCACACCTATATCTTCCCTGGACTAACCCCACTCTGTGTACCCCCCGGGGGTCGAGCCCTTAAACGAACCGAGAAGGATCCCAGCTGCTGCCACCGGGCGGTGTGTATGGTAGAAATAATAGCACATAGGTTCCGGTTCCGGTTCGCCGTTACCCAAGGATGAATGAGAAATGGGACTTTGTATTTGCCCCATTCCTTTCCGGGGTAAGTCATGGTCTGGTGAAGTGTCCACCTACCACTACTCCCTCTGCCACCCACCATCACAACTACTCTTGGAATGCTCTATTTAGTTTCGTAGAAAGACAAAAATAATTCATTTTCATCAACTAGAAACGATATTTCACCGTTGAGGTTTCTGTGGTGCTACTGCTTGCGGGGCCACGGGAGCGGTCTCGGGGTGCTTCGGCTGTAAATTTGCTTTCATACGATGAGTTGGGTTTAAAGTGGAGAATAAGTCGAGAAAAGTAATTTTTTATCAAGGTGAAATCCTTGTTTAAGATGAAACACATCTCAAGGATTGGCATAAGGTTTAAGAAAATAAGGTAGAATATGTTTTCAATGACAAAAGCATTTACAATTTAAACTTCGTAATCTGAGGACTAAACATTCATAAGCAATGTAAGGGAAGGATGACGATGAAGAATGCGAGGAACATCTTTTCGATAGCTTTACAAGCATGAAAAGTTCCTGTTGTGAAGTAATTGTTTTGAGAAGAATGAAATTCAATGCCCTGATGTCGCATTTTAAACAAATGAAATCTCCACATTTTCGTACATTCTCGTAATGATTTGATTAGGGTCTTGAGAGTCCTTAAATTGTTGTGAACCGGATTGCTAACAGTAGGTAATTACTTTTCACAGCTGGACCTTCCCTCTTTGAGCAAGCGCTTTCAGACTAAGCAGTTGACATCTATCTGGATACGCCTCGCTGCAAGATTCCAAGAATTATGCCGCAGGAGATTTATGGGAGCGAGCCGTGTGAATCTTTTTTGGATACACTCGATCCATAAGTTCCACGTTACGTCGTTCGCTCTCCATTTTACGGACGCGTTTTCAAGGATCTGTCTGACGAGGAAACAATATAACCTTCACACAATGGGAATCCGTAAAGCCCTTGGTAATTTTGGAGATGGAAGCAAGTTGTCTGTTTTTATTGGAAATAATCGACGTGTAATGCGCATTACATGGTCCAGAGAATTGGTCGAGTATAGTAACATTGAATGATAACATAGCGAAAATACAACATGACGAACAAAAGTGGTCCCAACTTGCTCCCTTGTGGAACGCCAGACATGCAGCGTTCCTCTAGTTAGGTAGGGTGAAACCCGCGGCACCAATCTGCTCGACGCCCGACTTTAAAGTAAGTTTTTTTTCGAAAAATATCGTCTTATTTAATCCACAGCCCTCTTACATTCTGATAAAAAACCAGTTGGCGTCATCGATGGCGGAAAAAGCATGCTGTGTTTTCAATCGCCTAAATAAACGGGGTAGAGTCACTATGTATTAGTGTCGTCACTTCCGGTGGAGCATCGGTCGTTGGCGCAAAGTTCACAACTGGGGATCCCTGAATTTATTTCGAAGTCCTATCCCAGTCCAGTCCAGTCCAGTCCAGTCCAGTCCAGTCCAGTCCAGTCCAGTCCAGTCCAGTCCAGTCCAGTCCAGTCCAGTCCAGTCCAGTCCAGTCCAGTCCAGTCCAGTCCAGTCCAGTCCAGTCCAGTCCAGTCCAGTCCAGTCCAGTCCAGTCCAGTCCAGTCCAGTCCAGTCCAGTCCAGTCCAGTCCAGTCCAGTCCAGTCCAGTCCAGTCCAGTCCAGTCCAGTCCAGTCCAGTCCAGTCCAGTCCAGTCCAGTCCAGTCCAGTCCAGTCCAGTCCAGTCCAGTCCAGTCCAGTCCAGTCCAGTCCAGTCCAGTCCAGTCCAGTCCAGTCCAGTCCAGTCCAGTCCAGTCCAGTCCAGTCCAGTCCAGTCCAGTCCAGTCCAGTCCAGTCCAGTCCAGTCCAGTCCAGTCCAGTCCAGTCCAGTCCAGTCCAGTCCAGTCCAGTCCAGTCCAGTCCAGTCCAGTCCAGTCCAGTCCAGTCCAGTCCAGTCCAGTCCAGTCCAGTCCAGTCCAGTCCAGTCCAGTCCAGTCCAGTCCAGTCCAGTCCAGTCCAGTCCAGTCCAGTCCAGTCCAGTCCAGTCCAGTCCAGTCCAGTCCAGTCCAGTCCAGTCCAGTCCAGTCCAGTCCAGTCCAGTCCAGTCCAGTCCAGTCCAGTCCAGTCCAGTCCAGTCCAGTCCAGTCCAGTCCAGTCCAGTCCAGTCCAGTCCAGTCCAGTCCAGTCCAGTCCAGTCCAGTCCAGTCCAGTCCAGTCCAGTCCAGTCCAGTCCAGTCCAGTCCAGTCCAGTCCAGTCCAGTCCAGTCCAGTCCAGTCCAGTCCAGTCCAGTCCAGTCCAGTCCAGTCCAGTCCAGTCCAGTCCAGTCCAGTCCAGTCCAGTCCAGTCCAGTCCAGTCCAGTCCAGTCCAGTCCAGTCCAGTCCAGTCCAGTCCAGTCCAGTCCAGTCCAGTCCAGTCCAGTCCAGTCCAGTCCAGTCCAGTCCAGTCCAGTCCAGTCCAGTCCAGTCCAGTCCAGTCCAGTCCAGTCCAGTCCAGTCCAGTCCAGTCCAGTCCAGTCCAGTCCAGTCCAGTCCAGTCCAGTCCAGTCCAGTCCAGTCCAGTTAGGCCCGGAGGAAGTCCTGAAAAAAATCCAGTTAAGGTTCAGAAAAAAGTCTATAGAAAACATCCTAAAAACGGCATGAATAAATGCCAGAAAAAACGTCCGAAAAATTCATCAGACAAAGCCCGGGTAAAGCGAGAAAGCGGGTCAGAAACAAGACAGGCCAGAAAAACGCTAGGAAAAGGCTTAAATAGGCACGAAAAAAGTTCATGAAAAGTGCCAGAAAAAGGCCAGCAAATGCCAGAAAAAAGTCAGATTCAACGCAGAAAAAAAGCTGGAACAATAAAGGCCAAAAACAGACAGAAAGATGGCCG
This sequence comes from Sabethes cyaneus, assembly GCF_943734655.1. Taxonomy (NCBI): domain Eukaryota; kingdom Metazoa; phylum Arthropoda; class Insecta; order Diptera; family Culicidae; genus Sabethes; species Sabethes cyaneus. The sequence goes on from NC_071354.1 coordinate 233,243,421, forward strand.
AAACGATTAAAAAAAAGATGTCAAAGCGATGACCAGTGAATTTACATGGAAAGAAGACCAGAAAAAAACAACAAAGAAGACTCGAAAAAAGCCCTGAAATAGGGCCAGAAAGGAAGTCTGAGTGAAGACCAAACAAAAAGCTATAAGAATTGGTCAGATAAAATATATAATGAAACCAGAAAGTCAGAAAAACTACCAGAAATAAGACGTGAGAAAAGAACAGAGAGACGGCCGAACACGGCCCTGAAAACGGCTAGAAAAAAAATCAAAAAGAAAGCCAAAAATAAGACGTAATAAAGGTGCTGAAAAGATCAGAAAATGGTTTCAAAACAGACTAAAAAGAAAACCAGAGAAAATGTTACAAAATAGCATAAAAAGCAATAAAAACTCATGAAAAGCATAAAAAACCTTTGAAAAGCATTAAGTTAAAGGCACACAAAACGCCGACAATATTGGTCGGAAAAAGTCACGGAAAATGCCGAATAAAATGCAAAAATAAATTATAGAAAAGCACCAGAAAAACGACCTAAGAGAAGATCTGACAGAAAATTAGAAAGAAAACCCGCAAAAGATCAGAAAAAAGGACAGAACCTCAAGATAGCCAGGGAAAAGCCCAGAAAGAAGGCCACAAAAAACGAAAGAAGATCAGAATGAAAGTCAGAAAAAAAATCCTGGTCAGAAAGATTTAACTTCAGTAATCTTCAGGCTAGAAAAAAGGGCTGAAGGAAGGCGAAAATGAAGACCAGGAAGAATATCAAGAGGAAGAGCAGAAATAAGACTAAAAAGGAGGTTAAAAATAGATTTGAAAATAGATTAAAAATAAGACCAACAAAAAAACTAGAAATGAACAGGAAAGGTAAAAACCAAGAAAAGGGTTAGCAAAGAGGTCAGAAAGAAGAAAGTGCTAATAAAGAGAAGACATAAGCTAAAAAAGGCAGTAATTATAAACGTACAATGGTGAATGACCACTTTAATAAAAAATTAACTTTTAAAGAAGCCACAAAAAGACCAAAAAAAGGCAAAAACAGGCAAGAAGAAACTAGAAGCTATGCCAGAAAAAGGAGAGAAATAAAGGGCAAAAAAAGACTAGAAATATATGCAGAAAATGCCAGAAACAAGACTGTACAAAGGCGATACGAAATTCAAAAAAGAAAACCAGAGAGAAAACTAGAAAGTGGCTAGAAATATATTGAAAAAAGTCAAAAATAAGCCAGAAACAAATCATTAAATGCTAAAATACGCATGGAGAAGAGCCAAAGCAAGTCCAGAAAAATTTCAGGAAAAAATCAAGAAAAAATTAGTAAAACGGGTAAAGATACATGCTAGGGAAAAGTTTCGATAAACCGAAAATAAAGGCTTAATAACGGCTCAAAAAATCAGCAGGAAACCAAAAAGATAGCCGAAAAGGAACCCTAAAAAAGGATTGAAAAAGACCAGAAAAAGATTTGAAAAAAGAGGAGAAAGGAAGGCCTGAGAAAAGGCTGAACAAGGCCAAAAAAACAAGAAAAAAAAATGAAAGAATAAGACTTTAACCGTATATAACAGTTTCGAGCTCCAACACTGTCGTTTGGTATTTTCTATCGATCTGCTGATTTATCCAAACATCATCAAAAAGTCAACTACAAAAACAAATCGAAATCCTCGGAAGTTCATCTAAATCGAAGCTATATTAGGGTGAATTACTGCATAGTCCTGTCTCAAAAGTATCGTTGTTGGATATTGTTGTTTAGCACTTTCCAGATCAATTACTTACGACTTGGCTTGTAGGCTTCAGTATGACGTAATGCAACTAGAAAACAGATCCTCAGTTTCATTGATCCCAATCGGTTTCATATGATCAAACCATTTATAGTCGTTAGTAAAATCTATGTATGTACAGATGTTTTAGTTCTGAAAAGGTGTCGAACGAAGTATTTACCATCGCTGTTACACACATAAGGCTTTCTAGAATGAATTAAAAGAATATATAGATCTAATAAGAAAAATTAGCATAAAACATGTGGCATTAGAATATAGTTTTAGTCCTAGTAAATCACGATATGTTTAATTTCTACTGCGAAATTATTTTCACTAAACACCAACAAATGAAACCAACATACAAATGAGATTACCACATTACCAGTGAACTATTGCCCACCATTTGAATCACCGAAATATAACGCACTAAACCTTCAAATCTAGCAAACAACTCGTGAGTCCTGTTTCCAGCCAGTTGGCCGGAGAACGTAACCTACATAATGTGAAAATTTAACGATGATGTAGCTGCAGACCGGAGCTTTTACATGTGACAAAATAAACAAATTCATTACCATCAACCCGACCATTACGGTTGCAATCTGAGCCAGACGATGGGATCTCGTATGATGACGACTGACGATGAGATGAGGGGCAACCCTGTCTGGTTGGCTGGCTGACTGGTGTAACATCATCATTATCGCCATCGCCTCCACCGCACCGTCGCGTCGCCCGCCGTTACATCATCGTTGCTCAATTCTGTTCTTATAATTTTCATCGCACAGCCACTGACTGTCATCCTGCGTTGTTGCTCCCTGTTTGGCCGTTCATCACGTTACTGGCTGGCTTGTCACATCGATCAGCATGACAGCGTGAGTGTCGAGCAGCTCCTTCACCGCGGAGGACGGAATTTAAATTTTGCATTTCATGGGAACATAATTTGCGATGCTCCACAACCACATTTGTTCATCCAATTCGTCCGCAGCCATTTCGCTCGCGCTGGAACCACTTCGAGTGCCCGTAGTTGTGTGGGCGTTCGGTTTGGGTGTCCGGACGAGGAGATCGAAAAAGAGCCTTTAGCATTGTAGTGTGCGCTATGCACGGGGGAACTTTCTTTTTTCTTTTTCGCAAAAAAATGATTTAAATGATTTATGACTCGGTTGTAAATCAACTTCTATCAACTCGCTTTCAACTCGTTGGCTTTCTCCTAACCCCCGAACGAACCGTGGTGATCCCATCGTGCGGTGGTGGTGGGAGAAAAGTTTTCCCATACCCAGGGAAACCCGTGGCCCGTCGAAAGGAAGATCGTTAGTCAAACATAAATCTTCACATCGTCAAAGTGGTCGGCGCTGGGCACGATTGGAAATATGAAACGACGAACCCACCACCACCGGAGGTGTGTTTCTTATCGGTTCAGTTGCTTTTTCAACAAAATGGAAACAAACCAACGGTCTTATCAGAAGGAAAAAAGTAATATTCTATGTGAATAAGGAAAATTATTTGCCTCTTTAAACTTGTTTAGTTTTGTTTCACGTTTAAATTTTATTCGCTACTCAACTCGAAATTTTGTATTTCAATTAGAGAATATTGGAATGCTGGATCAATTCCTTGGTAAATTTTGCATGTTTCAATTTTTTAATATTAATTTATAGGGTATGAATTTCATTAAGAGCACGGTGTTAGAAATTTCGAAAAACAAAACGAAAACGAGCAAACACACAGGCTGTTGCTGACGTTCGACGTTCATTCACATCCGGAAGTGCCACTGATACCAGCAGACGAAAAGAAAAGATTAATCAGATATTTTTTTGAAAATCCTTCGCGCTTTTTTTTTTGTTAAAAAAAACTTGCATCACCCGCACTTGGCCTGAACGGCAGCCGCACACGCTTACTGAAACAGTGCGCAAAAGGAGCCAAAAAAATCCGTTAGCTGATGAATCGTCTGTGATCCGTCTTTTTTCCCCTACTCGAGTAAAGCCTAGGATTAGTTTCAGCAGACAAAATTTTTCGGTATGGGGGCCAACGCTTCATACCCGGCCGTGCCCCGTGCGAGGAATGGATGTTCTTCTTCTAGGATGGAGAGTGAAAGCGAGGTGTCATACGGATTCAACGGGCTCATTAATCAGACCGTTGTCAGCGGAATATGGTGGACCAGCAGCATGCCTGATTTCACCATTATCTGCTGCTTTCACGGGGACTAACTGCCGTTCCATTCTTTCCATCTTCCGAACGGAGAGATTATGGAATTGCTCGTTAAGCAAAATCTTTGCTCAATTCAGTGCGTAATGATATGTAATCAAGTGCAGAAGTTCCTGGAAGACGTCCGGGAAGACGCTTGCTTTCAAATATGCCGGGGAAATTGAGTTCCCTTCTGCGTAAAATGCCGCTGAGAAACAATAGGCAGCTGTAAACAAAAGCTTACGCGCATTAGAGTTTATGAAATAGGCTGTGAGCGTGGGACTTGAAGTGATCGAGATGAAACATTTGTTATTTCACCATATTTTCACACAATAAAAGAATCTAAAGATTTGAATTACTCAACCTCATTTTGCACACGGATAGCAACGATTTGTGAGTGTTAGACAAAATTTGGTTACGATTAATTAGAAGGTGAATACCGAAAAATGATTGGACCAATTTCAAAATACAAGTAGATTCTACGAATTGCAAAAAAGCATTGCTGACATGCAATTTAATTTAAATTATATTTCAAACAAGACAAAATTAGAATATCATCAAGCAAAACTAAAAAAATAAACAGAAATAAAATTGAACATTCAGAGAAAAATTTATTAAAAAAAGAAAAGACACCAAGACAAAATAAATTCAAAATATAGACAAATTGGAAGCAGAATGGAACTGATTTAAGACATAATTTTATGTAATTTTTAACAATTTTTTTTTATTTTAATGTGATTTTAACCAATTAGTCATTCCCCACGATCATTAACAATTGTTAATAAAATAAAATTTCAAGTAAAGTTAACACAACGCGACAATTTCAAATTGCTGAGTATTCATTTCAAAATAACAATGTACATTGCGAGGACTATGAAAATTACGGAATTAACAACCGCAGAAACACACGCCGTTGCCGTCTAAACCAAATCAAAACGGCAAATTAGCATAGCCATTATACAGCTAGCACTTCTGGCGTTTTCGGTGTAAAACTGGCAGCGTTCCGGTAGCGCTACATTATGCAATCCCTGCTAGCTTGGACGTCTGTTCTTTGCGGAATAGGTAATATCATTATCGTTCACGCGTTCGTAATTTTCGATTCTCTGCTACAGATCCTTTGCACTTCGTGTAGAACTAATGCCACGTTACACAGCTTCGAGTGTCTATACTAGAGAAAATAATTTAATTTTCCTGTTCCGTGAATTTCTGCAGAACAATCCCAATTAGGTATATTGTACAAAACTCTACTGTTCATTACAAACCAAGTTTGGTTGTTATTTGCCCTTGATAAAGAAATTAGTAGTTTTTTGTTGCAGCATTTTTTTGTTTACAATTTTTCTATTTCACTAAGAATTGTCAAACTTTGTCCAATGATGGAGCACCAGCCTACAAACTCGAGCATTCAATTGTTTTAAAGTGAACCTAATTTTAATTCAACTTTAAAGCACTTTTGGATTTTGCATTTCGCACTGTTATCAAATAAATTTTTATCTCAATGTATTAGGTATATGTATTTTTTATGATTTTTGCTTGTACATCATATTTGTTGAATTTCGTTTTACGTCCCATCATTTTACGTGAATTTGTTTTACGTCCATTTTTTTACGTTCAAAATTTGAATCAACGTCCTCTTGTTTTAAAGGTTTTAACATATTGCAAGGAAATACCATAATCCTGTCTTAGAAGTCAAAAATCGAACTCAATAAAAGCTTCTATTGAATTAACCCTCCGTTACTTGCGCTGTAACCGCTTAGTGGCGATGATGGCCTACTGAGGAAACTCAATGACTATCTCATCCTAGTAGTTGGAAAGTGCATAAGCACATTATTTGACTTAATGCAGCAGGCACTACGTGTCGTAGAAACGTGGTGCC